>NC_051154.1:323652651-323910070 GCF_013339745.2 Dermacentor silvarum | reverse complement strand
AGGTTCTGTTCATTGCACATGTCCAGCACTAGAAAACACTTGTAATCAGTATATCCGTCTAAATCCTCCATGTCTCCCCACTAATATTGCCACAAGTCTGCTCCTAAACATGTGTTCTACGACTGTAGCCAGAGAGCCACTGTGTCAAAAGAACGTCTGCTACGTCTCGCGCACCTGCTTGGTTTCGTGGGGTGGTGCAATGTATGCCGCTCGTGCACGCGGACGAGACAGTGGCGCGGACCATCACTGGAGAAGAGAAAGAAGTGCATTCGGCGCAGAGACGCTCGTGTGGAACGTTCTTGAAAACTCTTCGTGTACATAGTTAGTTGCAGGGCACAGGTTCGCCCTTAATAAACCAGTTATTGTATTTTACTCCTCGAAATACCGTTACATTCTGGTGGAGGTGCGGGGTATGTTTGGAAGTCCCCTGGGTGCCAGAGACCGGAGTCCCGATCCTCAGCGATTGGAATCTGGAGAGCTGACACCAGTGCACCAGCGCGCCAGCCGCCGACTTCGGGGAGACCCGCCTGAATTCGGACCGCTTCCCACTGCTACGACCACACGGACGATGTCTTCCGCTGACGCCACGACGATGACTAGCCAGGCGACATCACCCGAGGTCGTCGTGTACCCGCCGCGCATGCCCGAGCTGTTCCACGGCGACCCGTACGACGATGTCGAGGATTGGTTGGAGCACTTCGAGAGGGTCGCAGATGTCAACGGCTGGAACCCAGCACGGAAACGTCTGCACGTGTACTTCGCGTTGGGGGATTCAGCAACGACATGGTATGAGAATCATGAAGCGGTGTTAACGTCGTGGGAAGAGTTTCGGCGACATCTGCTTGCTGCGTTTGCATGAGCCGATCGCCGAGAAAAGGCTGAGAATGCTCTGCAAGACAGGAACCAGCGCACCAACGAGAGTGTCGGCATGTACATCGAGGGCATGTCCCGTCTATTCAAATGTGCCGATGCAAACATGCCCGAGGAGAAGAAAGTGCGCCATCTTATGCGTGGCGTGAAGGAGGAGCTATATGCCGGGTTGGTTCACAACCCGCCACGTACTGTTGCGGAGTTTCGCACCGAGGCGACGACGATAGAGAAGGCCCTGCAGCAGCGCGCCTGCCACTACAACCGTGATGTCATCAGCGCCCCTGTGAACGTTCTTTCGGCAGGCACGGGCAATAACACCAAAGCGTTGAGAGAGCTGGTGCGATCTATCGTTAAAGAAGAGCTTCGGAAGCTGCAGCAACCGCAAGTCGCGTCGACTGTTTCTTCGCCGGCCGCCGTCATTCGGGATGAAGTTAGGCATGCCATGTTGGAACCGCAACCGGAGGTGCAGCCTGTTTCACTCGGGCAACCAATGCAGGAACGCCGCGTACCAACATACGCTGACGCTGTGCGTCAGCCTGCCGTGCAGACTGCATCATTCGCAGCCCTCAGTGCACGCCCACCGGCTTCCCGCAGTGCATCTTTCCAGGGAGAAAGATCCACGAGTACAGACCACGGAAAAGCTACGTGTGGCGCACACCCGACAGGACGCCGCTCTGCTTCCATTGCGGAGAGGCCGGACACATGTACAGATGGTGCCCATATCGGCGAGTCGGCCTTCGAGGATTTGCTGTCAATGCACCTTGCCCCCGCAATGGGGAAAGACCCATAGATATCGAAGATTACTTGTCGTGAAGTCAACTTGCAGCTACTAGTTACCAACACCAGTCACGTTCACCAGCGCCCGCCCGCTACCGATCACCAAGCCCGCGATCCTTTTCAAGTTCGCCAAGGCGTCGTTCAGAAAGCCCGCGCCCGGAAAACTAAGAACAGCGACCTGGGGAGGCAAGGCCGCTGACATTCGACAAAGCGAAGATCCTCCGTCAATGTTGCAGTGCAGTAGCGACAAGCAGAAAGCGACGACTACGATAAGTACGCAGAAAATTTCTTCAGACTTACTTATTGCTTGGATGGACATGAATCGAATGACACGGGTGCTGATTAATCAGTCGTAAGCTACGCACTCGCAAAACAGCTAAAGAAAATTTTGACGCCGTGGAACGGGCCGCACGTACGTACAGCTGGGGGTCACCTCATTAATCCTCTAGGAATATGCACTGCAAGAGTTCTGATTCGAGGTGTAACTTACGTTACCGAATTCGTAGTACTTCCGGACTGTTCGAGAGACGTTATACTCGGTATGGATTTTCTGCACGCAAACGGTGCTATAATTGACCTGCAGAATTCTAGCGTTTCCTTCTCTACGAAGCTGGCCATTGACATGGAGGAGCCTGAGGAACCGGACTACATTGCCTTGCGAGTTCTCGACGCAGACGTAACTGTGCCACCACGAAGCAGTGTACTGGTTCGCGTCAGAAATCAAGCATTAGTTGACTCCGAGGGTATAGCGGACGGCAATGTCGAGCTATTGCTGAAGAAAGGTATTTGCATTGCTAGGGGCATTATCCGCTTACGCGATGGGCTTGCCGATATATTACTGACAAACTTCGGAAATGAACTTCAGCATGTCGCGAAGAACACTGCCATCGCCTTTCTGCACAATTTTACTACAGTGACAAGCTTATGTACCCTGGAGTCGGAGCCACCTCCTGCGAAAACTACGAATAAGGCCGCAGCAGCAGTTGCAATAAGCCCAAACCTATCGCCAGCCGAGGCGAAAACCATACAAGACCTCATAGGTGCTTTTGCAGAGTGTTTCTCTACTTCCTCAAGAGTACGGAGAACGCAGATTGTTAAACACCGTATAATAACAGACGAAGCAACCAGACCTGTATACCAACACCCATACCGAGTATCGCCGAAAGAACGGGAGATCATAAAGTATCAGGTGCAAGAGATGCTTCAGGATGATGTCATTCAGCCGTCCAACAGGCCATGGGCGTCGCCAGTAGTTCTTGTCAGGAAAAAGGACAACAAAATGTGATTCTGTGTTGATTACCGGAAGCTGAACAGCGTCACCAAGCGTGATGTCTACCCCTTGCCACGTATCGATGACACCTTGGACCGGCTGCGTGATGCAAAGTATTTTTCTTCATTGGATTTAAAAAGCGGATATTGGCAAATTGAAGTGGACGAAAGAGATCGTGAAAAAACAGCATTAGTTACTCCGGACGGACTTTATGAGTTTAAAGCACTCCCATTCGGCCTCTGTTGCGCGCCAGCGACCTTCCAACGCATGATGGACAGTGTCCTGTCGGGTCTCAAATGGCAGTCATGTCTAGTCTACTCGGATGACGTTGTGGTATTCTCTTCAACGTTCAAGCAGCACGTGGAGAGGCTACGTTCAGTGCTCCAGGCTATCCGGTCGGCCGGCTTGACAATCAAACCGGAAAAGTGCCAGTTTGGATTTGAAGAGCTTTGTTTCTTGACTCACGTCATCAGCGCTCAAGGTATTGGGGCGGACCCCGAGAAGACTGCAGCCGTCGCAGGATTTCCCAAGCCACGAGATAAGAAAGAGGTGCGTCGATTTTTGGGCTTATGCGCTTACTACAAGCGATTTGTAGAAAATTTCTCAAAAATTTCCGAACCTCTAACAAGACTCACGAAAGAAGACATACCCTTCGTATGGCATACCGAACAAGACATTGCTTTCAAAGAATTAAAGAAGCGTTTGCAATCCCCGCCAATCCTCGCCCACTTCGACGAGACCGCAGACACAGAAGTCCATACAGATGCCAGAAATCTGGGTCTTGGCGCAGTTTTAGTTCAGTGGCAAAATGGAGAAGAGAAGGTCATAGCGTACGCTAGCCACACTCTTTCAAAAGCTGAAAGAAACTATTCTGCGACGGAGGAGTGCTTGGCAGTCATATGGGCCATCAGCAAGTTTAGACCATACCTCTACGGCAGGCCGTTTCATGCAGTCAGCGACCACCATTCACTGTGCTGGCTGGCAAGCTTGAAAGACCCATCCGGACGACTTGCGAGGTGGAGCCTCAGACTCCAAGAATACGATATTACCGTTGTATACAAGTCTGGGCGAAAGCATAACGACACTGATTGCTTGTCACGCGCACCGGTCGGCTCTCCTCCTTCCGAAGACGACGATTTTCCATTCCTTTGTGTTATGCGAGCCGCGGAAATCGCCGAACATGAACGGCCCGACGCAGATTTGCTCCCGCTCATAAAGTATCTCGAAGGGCATAACGTTCAAGTTCCACGAGTGTTTAGGAGAGAATTATCTTCATCCTGCCTCCGAGATGACGCACTCTACAAGAGAAACTTCCAAAACAACAATGAAAAGTTCTTACTCGTCGTACCGTCAGTTATGTGGGATGAAATATTAGAACCCTGCCATGATGACCCATCATCAGGCCACTTTGGTGTGACCCGAACATTCGCCAGAATCTATGCAAAATATTATTGGCCGAATTTATTAGCGTCAGTACAGCACTACGTGAAGACATGTCGCGAATGTCAAAGGCGCAAAACACCACCCGTAAAGCCGGCTGGTCTTCTTCAACCCACAGACTCACCTAAGACTCCATTTCCACAAGTTGGGATGGATCTTCTTGGACCATTTCCCACATCGTCATCAGGGAAGAGGTGAATCGTTATCGCGACCGACTATTTGGCACGATATGCTGAAACTAGCTGCCTTGAGCGGGGAACGGCCGTCGAAGTTGCCAAGTTTTTTGTTCACAACATAGTGCTTCGACATGGCGCCCCAATGGTTGCATAACAGATCGAGGTGCAGCATTTACAGCTAAGCTGATGCAGTGCTTGATGACGATGACTAACACCAGTCATAGAAAAAGCAGTGCATACCACCCCCAAACAAACGGGTTGACGGAACGCCTGAACCGCACCATTGCTTACATGTGGTCAATGTATGTTGACATCGAACATAAGACTCGGGACGAGATCCTGCCTTACGCTACATTCGCCTACAACACGGCCCTACAGGAGTCCACTCGTGTCACTCCGTTTGAACTTGTCTATGGGCGCACCGTCACAACAATGCCGGATGCCATGCTGCCAGCAGATAATGACGACGGCAACCCGTGCGACGTTGACGAGTTCCTACAGAGAGCCGAAGAAGCCCGCCAGTTGCACGATGCCGATTACGCCATCAGCAATGCAAGGATGCACGTTCTTACAACAGGCACCGCCGAATAGTTCAGTACCAGCCGGGTGACAAGGTGTGTGTATGGACACCATGCGACGTCGCGGACTCTCAGAAAAGCTATTACAACGGTACTTTGGCCCTTATGAGGTTATTCGTCGACTAAGCGACGTGACTTACCAAGTCATCCCTAGTGGAAACGAGCGCACTAAACGCCCTAACATTGCTGACGTCGTCCACATAGTCCGCATGAAGCCCTATTACGAGCGATAACGAAAAGCCTCCGACAAACTTAGCCACTCTCCTGCCTGCATCGGGACGATGCTTATTGGGAGGGGGAGCAATGACGCAAGTCTGCTCCTAAACATGTGTTCTACGACTGTAGCCAGCGAGCCACTGTGTAAAAAGAACGTCTGCTACGTCTCGCGCGCCTGCTTGGTTTCGTGAGGTGGCGCAATGTATGCCGCTCGTGCACGTGCACGAGACAGTGGCGCGGACCATCACTGGAGAAGACAAAGAAGTGCGTTCGGCGCAGAGACGCTCGTGTGGAACGTTCTTGAAAACTCTTCGTGTACATAGTTAGTTGCAGGGCACAGGTTCGTCCTTAATAAACCAGTTATTGTATTTTACTCCTCGAAATACCGTTACAATATCACCTGGTCTGTGATATGAAGTGCTCGGCTAACACGTGTCAAACATGATTTGTTCTTTTGTGTTACGCCATAGGCAAGTAGCCTATATATATATATATATATATATATATATATATATATATATATATATATATATATATAGGTCGTTCTCTGAAATAAAGGTCGTCGTGCATTTGCTCTTGGGCCGTCTCCGTCACTCTGTCACCCGCTACAACAGTGGCGACGAGGGTGACCACACCGCGGAGCCCCCGCCACCAACAGAGGCGTCGCGGAAGCGCTGGGAGTCCTGCTGGTTACTCGAAAGTAATCGAGTCTACGGAGCGTCGGCGGTCATGGCCCTGGCTACGAACCTCGGTAACCCAACTTTCGACGAAAATCAAGATAAGTGGGATATTTACTTGACTCGATTGGAGGCATTCTTTGAAGCGAATGATATTAAGACAGATGATAAGAAAAGGACGCTCTTGGTTTCGACACTGTCAACGAAGACGGTAGGCATTCTGGCTGGACACTGCGCCCCCCGGAAAGTAATTGACCTGAGTTACAAGGAAGCACTTACCTTCCTAAATGACCATTATGCGCCGAAGTGTAATGAGGTTGCCGCAAGTTACAAGTTCTTTGCAAGAGACCAGGCTGCAAACGAATCTGTCCGGGACTATGTTGTTGAGCTATGCAAGCTTGCGGATAAGTGTAACTTCGGCACCAGCCTTGACCGCATGTTACGGGACCGCATTGTTTGTGGCATCAGAAATCGTGCGGTGCAACAGACGCTGCTTGAAAGAACTGGGCTGGTATTTTGTAGCGATGCCTTTCAAGTTATAATGCCTTTTCGCGCTTATCACGCTTTGTCAGTGGTCAGAGCGACGGTCCGCTCGCGTTATCAACGTTCATATCGTGAGCGGACCGTCGCTCTGACCACTGACAAAGCGTGATAAGCGCGAAAAGGCATTATTACTTTAAAGGTATCGCTACAAAATACCGGCCCTGAGCTCCCACTTGCCCAAGCTGAAATGATTGCCACAGCGGCAGAGACAGCCGCACTCGAAGTAAGCGCCATGACCAGACCTGATAATGAGGCAGCGGTGTGCAGTGTAGCGTGAAAATCGCGCCGATATCAGACCTTTACCAAAGATAAGCAAAGCCATACTGATTGCGCACGCTGCGGAAACTACGGTCACGTAGCAAGCGACTGTCCGCACAAAAGAGAGCAGTGTTTTCGCTGTCGGAAAACTGGTCATTTCGGAAGGAAATGGCGCTCCCAATCGGGGCTCCGGGCTGGTCGTAGGCGCAATGGCAGCGCTAACGCCGCAGTTCATTATGAGAGTGAGGTATCCGAAACTGAGGAAAGCGATATTTCAACAGTCTTCACATTGCAGGAATCACGAGAAAAGAAATGTTCGCTCCAGGCGTTCCGCAGAGTTATTCGCTGGGGTGGCGTGCCCTTGAACATGATTATTGACACGGGATCACCATTTTCTAACATTCCGCAGGAGGTGTATCTAAAGCACCGTCTGAGTTGGCCACACTTATCGAAATGCAAACGCACGCTCAGCTGTTACTTGGGCAAGCTACCCATTGTCGGTGAACTGCACCTTCAAGCCCATTTTGCGGGGAAGGCTGTACCTGCCACACTGATTGTTGTAGGTTGTTCGGGCCCCAGCCTTTGCGGAAGGCACTTAATTCAAGCGTTTTCGCTTCTGCCGTCCGGTTTTCTCGCTACGATTCAGTCGACGTCAGCAGATCCCGACAGCCTCAGGACCGAGTTTTCTGCCCTTTTTGAGCCAGGGCTTGGAAACATTCAGGGGCCACCTGTGAAATTCCACATTAGAGAAGGCGCCCAGCCGAAGTTCCACAAGGCGCAGTCAATCCCTTATGCTCTTCGTGAAAAAGTGGAAACGGAGCTGGACCGTTTAGTGGAACAAGGCATATTATCGCCCATAGCACATTCTGAGTGGGCGGCACCAATCGTACCAGTTCTGAAGAAAGACGGGTCCCTTCGCATCTGCGGAAATTTCAAAACCACAATCAATGCTGCCTGCATAACTGAGCAGTACCCTTTACCGAACATTGAAGACATTTTTGCGTCACTACGTGGGGGATCGTCTTTCACAAGACTGGACCTTAAGGATGCATATAACCAACTCCCTTTGGATGAGGAGGCGAGAAAGTTGGCCGTGATAAACACTCACAAGAGTTTGTTCTGTTATAACCGTCTTGCGTTTGGAGTTGCTTCGGCTCCCGCAATTTTTCAGCGGCGCATGGAAACAGTTCTGGCCGGCCTTCCAGCCGTGCAAGTGTATTTGGACGATGTCTTGATAGCGGAACGTCAAGATGGGTAATGGCTCAGTGCTCCGGGACGTTTTGCGCAGGCTTCAATAGAATGGTATCAAGCTCAAGGCCGAAAAATGCCGTTTTCGCAAAGACTCCATCGTCTACCTGGGCCATCGCATCGACAAAGATGGCTTGCATCCGCTTGAGAAGAACCTAGCAGCAATACGCGACTCGCCACGGCCTACGAATGTGAGCGAACTGCGCTCGTTTTTGGGTCTGTTGACTTATTATCATCGGTTCTTGCCACACATGTCAACGATGTTGGCCCCGCTGTATCTTCTGCTTGAAAAAGAGCTTAAATGGCAGTGGGGAACGTCGCAGGAAAATTCATATCTCAAGGCTAAACAAACACTTCTGAGTGCGCCTGTTCTGACGTATTTCGATCCCAACCAACCTGTGCGCTTGGAATGTGATGCGTCACCTTCGGGTTTAGGTGCCGTAATTTCGCACCGCATTGGTAAATTGGATAAGCCCATTGCCTTCCGTTCACGCACGCTAACACATGCCGAAAAGAATTATTTTCAGCTCGAGAAGGAAGCTCTCGCACAGGTGTTCGGAGTAACAAAGTTTCGAGACTACCTGTTGGGCCGCGAATTTGTATTGGTCACGGACCACCAACCACTAGTGGGACTTCTACAAGAAGATCGACCTGTGCCCCCAATGGCGTCGGCACGTATTCATACATGGGCTCTGTTTCTAAGCCAATGTCGGTACCGCATCGACTACAGGGCCGGCAAGGAAAATGCCAACGCGGACGCACTCAGCCGCTTGCCTGTGCCGATACCAGATGCTTGTTAATCGGGCACCTCACCAGAATATGTGCTGTCTTCAGAGAACCTTGACAACTCGTTCGTGCCAGCGGGTGCCATACGGGCGCTGACGAACGCAGATGAAGACCTCAGCATTGTGCAGCACTTTGTACTTAATGGATGGCCTAAACGCATGTCACCGTGTCACAATAACCTTCAACCTTATTTTTGCAGAAGACTGGAGCTGTCAAGCGTAGAAGGCCTGCTCTACTGGGGTCATCGCATCTTCGTACCCCGCAAAGCGCGAGCCTCCATGCTCGCTGAGCTACATCGGTCACACCAGGGTGCATGCGCCATGAAAAGACTGGCTCGGACGCTGTTCTGGTGGCCTGGGTTGGATGGTGAGATCGAAAGCCTTGCACGTTCGTGCATGTCTTGTGTACAAGCGCAGCCAATGCCTCATCGCCAGGCTCCTATCTGTTGGCCAGAAACGGGGACCAAGTGGGCACGGCTTCACATTGACTATGCCGGACCAATAGAGGGGCGCATGCTGTTGATAGTCGTCGACTCCCATACCAAGTGGATCGAGGCACCTCCCGTCAGGTCGGCGACCACAGAAGTCACAATCGCGCGGCTTCGCGAATTGTTCGCTCGTTTTGGCTTGCCGCAAACAGTTGTATCAGATAACGGGCCTCAGTTTGCAAGTCAGCAATTTTCCCAGTTCATGATTGCCAACAACATAACTCATCTACGCAGTGCGCCGTAACACCCACAATCTAATGGTCTCGCAGAGCGCGCGGTCCGCACAATAAAGAATGGCCTTCTCAAGCACTCGATGGTGAACGATCTCGAAACAAAACTAGCACGAGTGGTGCTAGGCTATCGACGTACCCCACTACCGTGCGGCAAGTCTCCATCAGAAATGCTACTGAACTACCAAATTCGTTCAAGCTTGGATGCTTGTGTCCCTTCTCTACCTCGAAGTTACTCGCAGCCTCGCAGATTCCAGCCCGGGGACCAGGTCTGGGTGCGCAACTTTGGCCAAGGGAAGCGTTGGCGTTCAGGCACCGTCAAAAGCACTGAGGGTTCACGGCTGGTAACGGTCGACACTCCAGATGGCCTAGCCAGTGTCACTTGGACCAAATTTTCCATCGGGCGCCTGTGTCACCCGTGGCACCAAAAGCGGAGGCTCCCGACACGCTTCAACCCAGCCCGGACAACAAGAATCGGCCGACGTCAACGCGAGAAAGCCAGTCCAGTCCGGCTGCTCCAGAACCAACTGGCGTCATGCCTGTTCCTTTGTCAACACCTCCAACATCCCTTCCATCCGAACAGGCTCCCTGTTCCCCGAGTCCACCGGTCTTACGGAGGTCTACCCGACAACGAAGACCCGTGCAAAGACTGCAGTTTTAAGAGAGGGAGAAGTGATATGAAGTGCTCGGCTAACACGTGTCAAATATGACTTTTGTGTTACGTCATAGGCAAGTAGCCTATATATTGTGACGTCACAGTAAGGTCGGACATTTATTGAGCCCGAGAGACGACACGGCGAAGAAGGGTGGCGTCCACAACCAGCCTGAACAGCCTTCGACAGTCCACGCTGATGATGATGCGCCCGCACGCGCGATGAAGATGAGGGGCACACGCATGATGATGATAATGTACAGATGATGAAGAAGTGCACAATAAATGCCCACACTAATTTCCCTTGCGCGAAAGCGGCCATCCTGGCCGCAGCCTAAAGGTACGGGGAACGCCGCGTGAAGGGCTTCATACGAGAAACGTGGACCACTTCGGTAGAGCGGCAACGGCGGTCAGTTGAGGAAACAACAGGGGTCACGCGATAATTAACTGGAGAAGTCATTTCCAGGACCGTGTAGGGAGCAATAAACTGACACTGAAACTTCTCGCACAACCCAGGAGTGCGAACTGGTGTCCAGAGCAGCACTTCATCGCCAGGCTGGTAGAATACTACGCGATGATATGCGTCATAATGATCCTTGCGGTCCCGCTGTCTGGCTGCGGTGTTGATGCGGGCATGCTGGCGACAATGGACGAGGCGGGAAACATATTCTTCGCAGGAAGATCGAGATGGACTGACAGGGGCAGAGAAGAAGGAAACATCGAGAAAGGAACTGGGTAAACGGCCATAAACAAGGTAGAATGGCGAGTAACCGGTTGTGCGTTGAACGGCGGTGTTATACGCGAAGGTGACGAATGGCAAAATTGTGTCCCAGTTTCTGTGATCGGGTTGAATATAGGCGGCTATCATGTCAGAGAGCGTACGATGAAACCGCTCAGTCAGGCCGTTGGTCTGAGGATGATAACTTGATGTAGTTTTGTGAGTGGTGCCAGAGGCTTTGAGCACTTCGCCTACTAGTTGGGAAAGGAATGTCTTTCCGCGGTCGCTCAGAAGGACACGAGGGGCGCCATGGCGCAGGATGATGGATTGAAGAATGAAGGCAGCGACTTCGGAAGCCGATGTTGAACTTACAGAGGCTGTTTCGGCATAGCGCGTCAGGTGGTCGACGGCGGTCACTATCCATCGACTACCGGCGGGAGTCATGGGCACTAGTGGCCCATATAGATCGATGCCAACAACCTCAAATGGTTCCGCAGGACATGAGACTGGTAGTAGTTGTCCGGCAGGAGCTGATGTTGGACGTTTGCGACGCTGACAAATGGCGCAGGAAGTGACGTATCGCGGCACACTGGTGGACAGGCCAGACCAGTAGAAGCGACTTCTTATGCGGTCGTAAGTTTTCTGGATGCCAAGGTGGCCAGCAGTCAAATCGTCATGAAAGGCCTGAAGGACACGCGCACGAGGGCAACGAGGTAGCACGGGCAACTAGCGTCGTCCATCAGGATGGTGGATACGGCGGTACAGCACGGAGTTTTCAAGCTTAAATTGTGTCAGCTGTCGACGAAGCCGGGCTTTAGGCGGGTGCGAAGCTCCACGAAGGCGGTCTATAATACGGCGACAGTACGAGTCAGCGAGTTGTTGAGACGAAAATGATGCATGGTCGTGCGAAGTGATATGATCAAGAGTGGCGAAGGACAAAACCGCCGTAGAAGAGACGTCAGTGAGTGCGTCACTGGAGGCGGTGGCGGAACCATTGATGAGTGCGGCTGGAGGATGCGGGCAGCGAGAAAGAGCGTCTGCGTCTTGGTGCTTCTTACCAGACTTGTAGATGATTTCAAAGTCATATTCTTGGAGACGAAGAATCCAGCGGTCAAGACGCCCTGACAAGTTCTTGAGTGTGGAAAGCCAGCATAACGCGTGGTGATCCGTCACGATGGTAAAATGGCGACCGTGGAGATAAGGGCGAAATTTCTGGACGGACCAAACGACAGCAAGGCACTCCTGCTCGGTGATGGTATAGTTCTTCTCGGCAGGTGTGAGCACGCGGCTGGCATACGCAACGACTCTCTCACGCGAAGAGTTGTCTCGCTGGAGGAGCACAGCACCGATGCCATGGCCGCTAGCATCCGTGTGCAAGAGTGTGGGAGCAGTCTCATCAAAATGACACAGGACAGGTTCAGATGTGAGGGCGCCCTTTAGCTGGTCAAAGGCAGATTCACATTCAGGTGACCACACGAAGGGAGCACCAGAACGAAGTAAGTGGTGTAAAGGTGCAGCTATAGAGGCGAAATCGCGAATAAATCGGCGAAAATAGGAAGCGATGCCGAGGAAACTGCGTAGGTCCTTGGTCTTTTCTGGACGAGGAAAGTGAAGCACCGCCGAAATCTTGTCAGGATCAGGTCGAATACCATCCTTGCTTACAATATGACCTAAGACCTTGATAATCTTGCTTGCAAAATGACACTTTTTGGTGTTGAGCTGAAGACCAGCACTGGCTATGCACGTGAGAACCTCGTCGAGACGTTGCAGGTGCTGTGCAAATGTCGACGAGAAAATAACGATATCATCCAGATAGCACAAGCAGGTCTTCCACTTCAGGCCACGCAGAACGGTGTCGATCATGCGCTCAAAAGTTGTGGGAGCATTGCAGAGGCCGAAGGGCATGACGTTGAACTCGTAAAGGCCATCTGGGGTTGCAAACGCTGTTTTTTCTTTGTCGGCTTCGTGCATCGGAATTTGCCAGTAACCTGAACGCAGATCAAGACTGGAGAAGTACTCGGCACCTTGCAGGGAATCGAGGGCATCGTCAATGCGAGGCATGGGGTACACATCCTTGCGCGTGATCTTGTTGAGCGCTCGATAATCTACACAGAAACGCACGGAGCCATCTTTTTTTCGGACCAAAACAATGGGAGACGACCAAGGGCTAGCAGAAGGGCGAATTATCTCACGTTGCAGCATGTCGGCGACGTTTTGCTCAATAATTTTGCGCTCAGCTAGAGACACGCGATACGGCCGGCGACGCACGATGAATCTGCGATCTGTCTGAATCCGATGGGCTGTGACAGTCGTCTGTCCCAATGTCGAAGAATGGGCGTCAAATGAACCTTCATGCTTCTTCAACAAGGCAAGGAGCTGTTGCGTCTGCGAAGGGGTCAAGTCCGAGCTGATTACAGCAGCAAGAGCGGAGGTAGAGGCAGAATGTCCAGCAGGAGGGATTTCAGAGGGAGCAGCCTGGAGGGGAACGACAGAGAGAGGCTCGGAATCAGCGACGCAAGCCAAAGTGGTGCCTTCAGGAAGTAGAATTTTCTCGGGTGTTGTGTTTCTTGCTTCGAGAAGCGCAGATCCATTATCGAACCTAACTAGGCCTGAAACAATGGCTATCCCTTTTGTGAACTAACGCGCACAAGGTAACATTAACACATCGCCATGGTCGATGGCATCGGACGTGATGGTCAGAATTTGCTGACAGCCTGGAGGTAGCTCGGTATCTTTTGCTGCGAGTAGACGAAGTGACTGGTGCGGTTCATCGCCGAGCGAATAGTCGGTGTCGGCCATATGTACGACCCCTTGCCCAAAACATATAGCAGCAGAAGCAGAGGCAAGGAAATCCCATCCTAGAATGAGCTGGTGGGAGCAGGGCGACAGCACAGCAAATTGTATGTAGTGGACGATGCCATCGATGGATACACGCACTGTAAAAAACGCGGAAGGGCGGATTGTTTTCCCTTGAGCTGCAACAAGCGCGGGTCCATCATAAGGCGTCGTAACTTTCTTGAGACGCCTACACAAATCGGAATGCATAACAGATAAAGTCGCACCGGTGTCCACCAAAGCTTCAACGTGCACACCTTCAACAAACACCGACATCATATTACAAGGGCGCGCTGGAGGAATTGTAGTCCTTTCGGTGAATGCAGTTTTTCCTCCGAAAACTGCATTACTTAGTTTTCCGGGCGGCGGTCAGAGGTGAAAGAGGCAGGCCGAAGCGGTGACGAGGAGCGGCGGAAGGGCGAAGGTGATTGGCGTCTGGTGGTACGGTAACCATTCGGCGTCTCGGTCGTTGCGGGCGGAGATGGGGAACGGCGCGGAGGGGAAGCGTAACGACGGCTTTGGTAAGAGGTCCCACCAGAATACGCATCGAGTTCACACAGGTCGTACCCGCGACGCTCATCTTGTTGGCGCTTGCGGCAAAAACGTGATATATGGCCACGATAACCACAGTAATAACAGGTAGGACGAGACGGTCGCCAAGGCGGGTAGTAAGGGGCGCTCGGTGCGCTGTGAGATAGTGCGGTCAGATGGGGCGATGACGGCTCAATTGGTATTGAGGGGACATTGGCCGGAGGAGCGACACCAACCTGCGTGTATGTGGGTAGAGGCAACGTGGGACGTACACTAGTCGGAGGCGCGGCAGCAACCTGCGCGTATGTTGGTACGGTGCGAGGGGCCGGAGGGTCCACATTCGCAGAGCAGGTCATTGACGCAAGTTCCTCTCTGATGACGTCGCGCAATGCTGCACCAGAAGGCTGAGCAGGAATCATCAACGAAGATGACAAGCCAAGTGATTGAAGTTCTTCGCGTATGATCGCCCGGATCATCATGCGCAAGTCGGGGTCTGCCGCAGAACGGTGTTCGCTGAAGTCCGGCTGCAAGCGTACGGACTCGAGCTCGTCGAGGCGCTGGCACGTCAAGACGATGTCAGCGATGGTAGCCGGGTTCTTGACGGCGAGCGCGTTGAAGGCCACAGTCCCAAGACCTTTAAGAACGTGGCGTATCCTGTCTGACTCAGCCATGGCAACATTGACACGGCGACAGAGTGCAAGCACATCCTCGATGTACGATGTGTAGGACTCGCCGGAGTGTTGTTTGCGAGCATCCAGAGTTTTCTTCGCAAGGGCGGAGCAAACCGCCGGCGTGCCGAAAACTTGCCGTAGCTGCTGCTTGAAGTTCGTCCAATCGGTGAAATCAACCTCATGGTTGAAAAACCAGGTCTTCGCCACACCGGTCAGGTAGAACGAGACATGGCGGAGCTTGTGGGGATCATCCCACCGATTAGCAGAGCTTACGCGCTCGTAATCATCCAGCCAGTCCTCAGCATCTTCACCACGAAGACCAGCGAACAGATGGGGATCGCGCTGGTGGCCGCTGATGATCACAGAAGGTGCGGCTTGTGGAGGCGGGATGGTTAGGGTAGAAGCGCCAGGCGGCTCGTCCTGCGACATGCTGACGGACAGTGGGCACAAGCGGCGACCCGAACGAAGCTCCAGGGAGTAGGCCAGGGGCGTAGAGGACGGGGAACCAAGAAGCACCTCCACCACTTGTGACGTCACAGTAAGGTTGGACCTTTATTGAGCCCGAGAGACGACACGGCGAAGAAGGGCGGCGTCCACAACCAGCCTGAACAGCCTTCGACAGTCCACGCTGATGATGATGCGCCCGCACGCGCGATGAAGATGAGGGGTACACGCATGATGATGATAATGTACAGATGATTAAGAAGTGCACAATAAATGCCCACAATATATATATTGTGAGCGCATTTTGTGCATATCGTCGTCGTCATCTGTACATACGACTCATCACCTTGTGTGAGCGCATTTTGTGCATATCGTCGTCGTCATTTGTACATACGACTCATCATCATCTTTTGTCTCGTGCGGTGCTTCGTCTCTGACTCGGGCGGCTGCTCGGAAATAAAGGCATCGCATCGGCCGACATCTCACAATATATATATATATATATATATATATATATATATATATATTCGTTCTCTGAAATAAAGGTCCTCGTGCATGTGCTCTTGGGCCGTCTCCGTCACTCTGTCACCCGCTACAACAGTCTGATTTCTTGAACTCATCAATATAGCTTCTGTTGCGCACAATAAATTCTTTATTTTTATCTCTGCTATCACTACCAGTTCATAGGTAAGCTACTCCAAGCCACGTCTTTCTACCTTTCCATGTACCGCTAATCCATAAATGCTCCTTACATTTTCTTTTACTCTTTGGCACTTCATACCTCGCCTAATTAGCATGCCTATGCCTCCGCCTTTCTTTGACCCAGTGATTCTGTTGCATCCCTCCCATACAAAATTGTCAATAACAGGCAGCTGCTCAAAATCTTGTAGATACGTTTCAGTCAAGGCGTATACACGCCAATAGATTTGTCATTCATCTAAATTTGAATTTCCAGTAATTTTTTCCCGCTTGCGACTACCGTGCATGTCTATGTAACACATTTTACCGTCTCTTGGTCTGTTTCTGAACTCCTTGTGATCTAATTCTGCCCTTTGCTGGTGTGTCGCTACATTCAATACTTAACCTTCCTTCTGGATTGCCTGGGGCCCATATAAAAAAGCTACGGCCCATCCCACGAATCAATGTCCAACTGGTATTGCTACACTATCGCTAAAATGTGTCTTGTAACACACAAAAGCGTGCTTCGCAGCCTGCTCAGTGCACTTCTCAGTTGATGTCACTGAACGTAAAATTCATTGCCTTATATCGCGTACCAATTTCTCTGTCTATTGCAAGCACTGCCCTTTCAATTACATACCCTTGCCTTTGAACCTCTGGCACCGTGCACACTGGATTTTTCCGCCATATCATGCCAGTAGTGGCTGCCACATTTACTAACTTGAAAAACACTGTTTAGTTCCAAAAGATGGTGTTACACACTTGCCAACATATGCTTCAGGGAATCACTTCTTCTGAAGAAAATAAATGGCTCTGAACTTTACAAGCAACATATACGTGGTAGTATCAAAAGGTATCGAGACTGGCTCTGTTTTGTACAAAGTCATTTTTGTGCATTCAAACACTGTCACCTTTTAAATAGTTCCCTTGCCCAGCAATCTAGTGCTCCTGCCCCTTTACGAATATGGCCTGGATATCTTCTTTCCAAATGAGTCAAGCACCCCTCTATGATTTGAGCTTGATAAAAGCAATCTTGTCAAATTGGCAATCTTTGAGCCTGTTTTTTTTCATCTTGAGAAGCGAGTGAATTAAGTGGGAGCCAAATCTCATTAGTAGGGTAAATGTGCAAGAGGAACGATGTTGTTTGAGGCAAGAAACTCGCTTGTGAAAACTTGTGAATGCCGGGACATTCATCAGAATTCGCTCTTGCTTATTTTGCTCTCCTCCTAAAATTAAATACTCAGCTCGAAAGTTGCAATAAAGCTTGTTATTGAGTCATGAAATTTGTAAATAAAACTTGGTAAGAGGAGGGTGCTTGACTCTACCTGGAAAAGCCACTTCCAACATACTTTCAAAGTGACAGGAACATTGGGAGCGCTCTATGTGCAAGGGAGCTATTTTGAAGGTGACAGTGTTCGAATGCACATAAATTACTTTCTTCAAAAAAGAGCAAGTCTGGAAACATTTAATTCCACCTTGTATGTGTATTCTTGACCACATAACTGACTCATCTTTCCATTATGTAGTGTTTAGTTTCTATGTGTTGTAATTCAAATAATTTACAGGAGTCATGGGTTCTCGGCCTACGCAACAAATTTAACAACATGCACAAGAAGGCGGAGAGCTTCCCACCAGAAATGTCTGAGAAGCGGGTACAGAGCCTGCACAGAACGCCACGGCAGCCTCCATCACCCATTCCAAACAAGTTGTGCCACCTCTTTGTGTGTAATTTATAAATTTTATTTGACACTGCACACCCAAAGATAGCTTGTCCTTTTCACAGAACCATTAGTACAGTATTGTAACTAATACTGATCATTACTGGCACTTCTATGTGCTTGTATTTACACTATAGTAAGACGAGGCTGCTTATCGTGAAACTATTGTTTTGTTGATTTTCTTTTCCTCCTGCTTTACCTCATCATCATCTGGTGATGAGGTAAAGCAGGGATACCTCATCATTTCATCTGGAGTTGCACGCCTAGCCTGACACTAGGCTAACCTCTCCAGGCACGACTAAGCTTTCTCTCTTACTATAAAACACACTTATTCTTGTGTTGATATATTGTTCTAGTATAGCGCACGCATTGCTTGTTCATCTCAATCCAGGCAGTGCTTATCAAAACCATTCTCTATGGTTTGTTGATGACTCAGGCTAGTATGGATGGTTTTTCCCACTCTCTCCATGGTATCCACAAAGTGGAATACTTTGACTGCATTACAAATTACTGCAGTTGTCTTTGTGCTCAAATGTACTTTCTCGAATGTTACGCTATTTATACTAGGGGTGTGCGAATATTCAAAACTTTCGAATAAAAAATCGAATAGTGTCTTATTCAATTCGAAGAGCAAATAGAATAGTCACTATTGGTAAACATTTTTGGAACACTTTTCGAATAATTTAAAACTTTAACTGCACCCAAATTCGAGAAACACTATGGTAAATTTCCATCCCCGTGGGCATAGTATAGACATAAAACATGAGAACATGTGTAGTGAACCAGGCTATAGCACTACGTAGCCATATTTTATAAGCTGTACAGCAATCATTCGCACTCTGAAGAGCCCTGTGCATGCGAAGAGACTAATTGTTCCTTTTAAGGCTCCATTTGTGTTTTTAAGAAACAACTCTATGTAATGACAGAAACTTGCTAACTTTAAGAATACTAGGATGTGGCAATCGTTTTATATTAATTTGATAACGGCTGACTGTTTATTATTTGAAGGCTATTTTAAAAGTATTCTGTACTTGATTCGATTCAATGCGCCCATGGCACTATTCGATTCGGTCTCAAAAATCACTATTCACCCACACGTAATTTACACTTGAAAAGGAATATTCGGTATTTTCAAATATTTTAATCTAACCAAATATCCTTGACCACAACAATTATGAAATCGGTGGGGTACATGAAAAAAATGCAGTGTTGCGAGAATTGCTGCGAAAATAAAGTTTACTCTCAAAATTTTGTTAACCTACTTTGGCGATCCTTGCTCGAGGCTATCCACAATTGCATTGGTGACAGCAGAAATCAAGCCGCATGCATGGGTCAGTGATAGCGGCAATGGCTTGGACCGATATTCTCAATTACTTAGACTTTTAGAGGGAAGCAATCACTTTTGCGAGAGCTCATATGATTCAGCATCAGATGCTCTGAGTCTACGAACAACGTTCCTGTCGTGCTAAGCACAATGTCTTGGCACGGTGCCAGAAACACTGCGCGCAAAACTGTTCTGTGGTGTTATTTTGTGCAATTTAAGTGGCCAGAACAAGCATTTGAGCACTTTTTGGGCTCTGTCAGCATTACACGGATATGTAACATGGAGACTAATGTTCCGGAAACTTTCATTAGTATGGGATGGCAATTTAGCGACGTTTTCTTGTTGAGAGATACGAAGTGCACGGGCTATTTTAAGGGCTTTAACAGAGTATAAGAAACTCTTGTTTGCCTAAGGCTTTCCTTATGGCCGGGTTCAACTGTATTTCGCAACAAATGAATGTTAAAGTATGATTACTGTTCACCGTTTGCTCTGCTGAAAAATTATTGCAAATTATCTGAAGTAGGACAACAAGAAAAGGATTTGAAGGAATGCTGAATCCGTAGTCCGTCATTTAGTGTTTTGGTAGTCCAGATGCGGTAGTTTCCTTTACTCTAGAACCTGTGATGTTTTCCTTGCAATGGGGAATTTTACATGTTTATATGGCACATGTAAAAAAGATACAGGAAGAGAGCGACGTGGATCAAAGAGCAAATGGGAACAGCCAGTATTGCAGTTCAGATTAAGAAACAAAAATGGGATCTGGGCAGGCCTATGTAATGGTAGGGCAGATAACCAGTAGACTATTAGAGTTATAAAATTGGTACCAAGGCAAGGAGGGGAAGCACCGTCCAGGACGGCAGAAAATTAGGTGGGGTGATGACATAAAATTTGCAATCGCACGTTGAAATCAGCTAGCGTAAGACAAGGGCAATTGGAGATTGCTGGGAGAGGCCTTTGTCCTGCAGTGTACATAAAATTAGGCTGATTGCAATGATATGGCATACAAATTTTTATGCAGCTTTTTTCCCCCGCATGTATATTTCTGAGCCCTATTTTTTAGCATTTTTGTAAGCTAGTCATACAGCAGCCACTTTGCAACCAGGCTGTAAACTAAATTCGATTGTTGATCTAGTGCCCAATTCTTTGTCCCTGATAGTAATCACTTTCACACTAGTCAATACAAGTGTAGCCAGCAAATATACCTAAATAAATATTTTTACTGTAAATATATGCTTCTGGGTTTAACTATTCAATATTTGCCCACTTCCAGTTTCTGCTCCTAATTACTTTGTGTGCAAAAGTGCCTTAGCCAGATCAGTGCAAGGTTACGGCTGCTTTATAATAGATGGGAAATTGTGAGAAACTATCAAAACATAAGACTAAGTTGTCTTTATGACTGGTTCATTATGTACTAGTGCTTTCTATTAGGGCTGTTGTGAAATACAAAGACACTTTCTGCCTGTGCTATGTGTAGGGAGACAAAAATGGGTTTATTGGAGCATGTGGAATAATTAGGTTGATTGTGTTTGGAAAGCCTCACCTTCGTGCAATCTTGGCTGAGATATTCTTGTTTGAATAAAGCCTAAACATAAATAACATGTACTATCGATAAAAAAAAGTTTACGGACCAAATGCCTCACCTTCGTGCAATCTTGGCTAAGATATTCTCGACTGAATAAAGCCTAAACATAAAAACATGTACTATCGATCAAAAAAGTTTACGGACCAAAAGATCTGACAGAAAGCTGAATATCTCTGCAGCTTTAAAACGCAGCCTGGTATTCCCATTTCCAGCATCTACTGGTATATGCGAACAACATTGCGATGTATGGTTTTACTGGCTGCTTTTAAAGGCTGCTCGGATATTTAGCGTTTTCTGAGATCCTGTGGTCCGTTAACTTTTTGGTCGATAGTAAATTTGTATTATGGATAAGTTATCCTGCCTTCAACATCTTCATCACAAATTTGCAATTATGTTAAATATTCTATATAGGTTTTATTATGAGCAGTGACTTACTATCCGCATAAATTCAGACGCAAACAAATCCCAAACTACTCCAATGTATTGTTTTGTTCTCAGGTTCCCACGCATTTCTAACAGTGGCCTAATTCAGACGTCAAACACACTAAACAGGAAAACACCCAGATGGGCGTTTTTCACTTGTCCTCTAGCGCATTCCCATTCGTACGTTTTTACTCCCATTGAATGGGCGTACGATAAAACTCCCATTTAGGTGGGCATTCCTTCGGCATACTATGGGAGTTCCGTAATATGCCCACTTTACCCCCATTTGACTGGGAGGTTTTGCAGGTCACAATGGGAGTTTTATCATTTCCAAATGGGAGCATTTGTGATGAAATTAAGGCGGCATTTAGGGCGTTTTTTGGTATTAATTAGAGAGTTTATGCATCGAATTAAAGGCATTTTAGTTTACGTGGGGCGAGCAGGAAGCGAAATGCTTGGTGGCGCGGGTGACATAGCACCCAACGGATCGCCACAGGCCGAAATCTCGGACGCCGGCCACCAAGGCTCAAGGGAACGGGGCCGTTCGAGGAGCTGCCGCCTGCGCATGCGTTTGGCCAGCACGAACACCGCCGTTTGCAGCTATCGCCGGCGTCCGACACTTTAGCCTGCTGTATTCCGTCTGCCACTGCGTAAGCGCGGCGGCGTCTCACCACGAAACATTTCGCCGCGTGCTCGCCACACGTGACACAATCGACGGCCCTTGGCATTGACGAAGTCACGCACACACGTGGTCCAATGACGAATGAACCCGTCGCTGCAATTCTTCGACTTCTTTTCCTTTCACTGATCGCAGAGCCCCTCTTTGCAAACCTTGTGCTGTCATGCAGTCGTCCTCGCGAAAATGCAAGTAATCGCCAGTGCCTCGGAGGTCAACAGGCGCCTTCGAAAGCAGTTGCTACTCGCTGAAAGGAAAAATACACTACACACACACACTAACGAGAACAAAATTTATTAGAACCAAATGTAACAAATATAATATGTTCACCTTCTGCCAAAATAGAAGCATTTCTTGCACCCTTAAAAAACTGTCTGGATTTAAAAACCACACTGTAAACATGCCAGTCAATACTATTCTACATGTCCGAACACAATAAAATTAGTAAACGAAAGAAATGATAGTTTAAGAAATTTTATCTCGTCCCATATTAACTATAAATACAGAACCATGTGTATGAACTGTTACTTTGGGCAGACATTCCACAATTTTGCAGCCTATATGTTGAGCTTGCAAGACTAAGCCACCCAAAATTAACAGTGGACTATAGAATGAGGCTGACCAGTGGTATTTTGCACGGGCTAGCACAAAACATACGATGATGAATACCGAAGTACTATATTAACAAATTGGGACTCATCACACAAACGAGCATTTGGTCTAGTTATTGCGTTGCACTTTCGAGCAGGCTACTAAAGATTAAGAATTTCATTATAGCGTTTTATGAGCCAAAACTATCATCTGATTCTGAGACACGCCATAGTAAAGGACTCTGGATTAAGTTGGACCACCTGGTATTCTTGTATTTTGCTCCCATCGAAATGCGGCCGCCGTGGCCAGGATTTGATCCTTGGTCTTTTTGTTTATGACTAGATTTGTTAAAGTTCCAAACAGGGTCTCCTATAAACAGGGTGATCATTTTTTAAGTTTTACAGAATTCTTAAAAATAGCCTGTTACAGATATCATAATTCTAGTCCTTAGCTGTATCAGAGACGCGGTCAATACTTTCACGACAAATCGTAGCACATATTCAGCTAATTAACAAAACTCCACTAATTATCATTTGAATTAATTTCCGGCCCATATTGCAGTTTACGAATTGTAGCCATTGAGTTTGCAAGGCATATCCACTTGGAATAATTTTGCAGAATGACGCCAGTTTGGAGATATACACCATCAAACTTGCCCTAAAGATGCACTGTTGTTCAACTTCCATTTTTAACAAAATGCTATCTTCTGCATTGAAGCAGAAAAGTAACTGGAACGCCATTGTATTTCGTTTCACATTTTGGGAAATGATATCTCAAAACTGGGGTCATCCTGGAAATCCATTTCAAGTGGATGCATCCTGCAAGCTCTCCGGCTACCATTCGTTATTTGCAATATGTGCTGTAAACTAATCAGTTAAGAAGTTAATTACTGACATTTTCATTAACTAATTGAATATGTGGTTCATTTCTTGTGCTAGTAATCCGCCTCTTCAAATAGTCCAGCTCAAGGACAAGAATTATGCTGTCTGCCACAGGCGATCTTTAAAAATTCCATCAAACTTAGAAATGAACACCCTGTGTATTTATTTTCTAATAGCGAATGAGTTGTGTTCTGCATGGAAACTTTAGCATGGCTACCTTGTTTAGTTGAATGTTGTGCAAGCAGTGGTTTTTTACTTTCTACCCAGTGCAAATTATTAAGTCAGCATTGTTATATGTTGCAAATTAAGCCACGAATAAGTACCTTCCCTGATCATATCCAACAGTAGCAACTTTAGATGAAATAAGTCATGCTTTCTCATGTTCAATTGCCTTGTTCTCAGAAATCAAATCCTCCTGACATTGGCCTCCCATCGTGTGATCCCCCAAGCAGAGGTCATTTGAAATTACATTTAATTGCATTTGAAACAGCATATCGCTCTTGTTTAAAAAGCATATACCATTGCAGTCACCATCCAGATATAAAATACATGTCTGCATCAAGCTGTGAAGCAGCACCACATTTTCTGAGGAAAAAGCCTAATTCTTCTATTGAATTGGGCTGTGTACTTGGAACACTACTATGCAGTTGCAGACAGGACTGGTAGTGTAACAACCGTAACAGTGTGAACTGACATAACGGAGAAAGACTGTGACCCGCCGAGGTGACTCAGTCAGCTAAGGCGTTGCGCTGCTGAGCACGAGATCGCGGGATCGAATCCGGGCCGCGGCGGCCGCATTTCGATGGAGGCGAAATGCAAAAACGCCCGTGTGCTTGCGTTGTAGTGCACGTTAAAGAACCCCAGGTGGTCAAAATTATTCCAGAGCCCTCCACTACGGCGTGCCTCATAATCAGAACTGGTTTTGGCCCGTAAAACCCGAGAAAGAAGAAGACTGTGTGAACTTGAAATCATTATTCTCTCTTAGGAATCATGCTCTGCAATTATATCATGGGCATAAAGTAACTGGCAAGCAAATCTGCATTTCATTCAAGTAAATATCATACTATTCATGCTACCTTGCAGGGTGCATACTACATTCCTGTCGAACGTGAATTTACGACCTTGCCATGAGTTGCTAATTGTAATGGTGTATTGTTGATTGAGAGTGGTAGAAAGGGATATGTACGCCTCAGGCCAGAGCATATGTTTCGACAAGGAGACTTGTCTGGTCAAACAAAGAATGTCTCAGGCTAAATCCATTTGTTTTTTTGTAAAGATGTTGGCTTCAGCTTGAGACCTTCTTTGTTGGACAACTCTTAATCACTAATGTTGCAACCTTCCTGTTTGCCCTCATCTTGTTCAGTCTATTGCTGCACACAGAAGCTGCATTTTCTTTTAAAAACGTTAATGAGGTCAAGGGCTTTGTGCATGGCAGTGTCTGCAAGCACAATTTTTTTCAATGAATGACAGTTTTGGTGCCTTTCTTGAGCATTCAATATGGAAGAACCAAAAATTAAGCTAACAGACTGGCGATGCCAACAAGTAAGCATGAAACAGGATAAATCAAGCTCCCTATGGATGTGGAGTGCCATTTCTTCATTTCACAGCACGCTTGGGGTCAGCAGGACTTCTTCCTAAAATTCAGAAAATTTTTGTCATGAAATATGTATTAAAAGTATTCTGTTCATAATCTGAAAAAAAGGCTATTTGGAAATTCATTTATAGGTGGGACCAGCGACAAAGGAAAAGTAAGGGCTTATAGAAAATGACACGCCGTGCTGAATGACAACTGATTTAATTTTACAACAAACAGTCAAGTACTTAGGAACGCTTGATAAAAGCCATAAAAAACCTAAGAAGCAGGGATCAGTTACACACAATAATGTATGTGCCTGGAAAATGCACCTGGTCATTGGTTTACAAACCAGTATGCCATTTCCTTATCAGTTCACAAAACAGGTCCTTCACTGAAACATTTCTCCTTCAATTTGGCAATTTTGTGGGCCTTGTTTATTGCTCGGGTGAGTTAGTTGCTCTTCTTACTGCTATTAGAGTATGGTGAAGTGCGCTAGACGGGACAAGGTGAGGCGAGACAGACGGGACAAGCGCAACTAACAGCTGAATGTTTACTGGAAAATTTCGCTGCAGCAAGAGATGTGCCAAAGACACCCCGAAACCAGCAACAAACAGAGCAGGTGCAAAAAACAAAGAAATACGGCAAAGATAGCTAACAACATACGCACAATCTCTTATGAATGTGATGGTAATTGGGAAGCATGTGTACGCTGTCAACTGCGCACAACTGGCCCAAGAGGAATAAACAGGAAAACACAAATAGAAGAACTAGCTAAGCTGTGGCTACCTATGAATCGCACTTCTTTGGTTATAGTGTCCCCAAAGCCACAATAACACACTTTTGCACTGCAAGGCAAGATCCCATATTTCTCCTTATTTCAAACACCTAAAGTACTGTCACAGCCTGTCGCTCAGGCACTGGTCAGTCTGTCCCAGTAAACACGACTGCAGTTTAACGAATCCTGTACACGACAGAATTAGCAACTGATACTCACGTTTTGTCCTACAGTATTTGCTAATTTGACTACCCGCGACGCATTTGCACACTTGTGCCAACTTGCATGGTGCAGAAAACACAAGATCCACCCATACTTGTCTGCTGCTTTCCTTAAGTTGTGCGAAACCTCAGCAACACATCCACCTCCTCAAGGTGACAACGCTTAAGTGCATAAGGTTTCACACAACTTAATGAAAGTCACAGGGGAAGTATGTGGTGGTTCCTGTGTTTCCTGCGCCATGCAAGGTGGCACAACTGTGCAAACGCGTCACGGGTAGTCAAGTAAGGAAATACTGTACGACGAAACACGAGTATCAGTATGTCCAATGCGCTACTTTTGTCATGTACAGAATTCATGTACAGCGGTCATGTTTACTTGGGACAGATTGGCCAGTACTTGAACGACAGGCTGCGAGAGCACTTCAGGTGTTTGAAATAAGGAGAAGGGTTTGGATCTTGCCTTGGACTTCAAAAGTTGCGGTTGCTATATTTAGTTGAAGAATGTGGAAGTTGTAGGCCGTGGAAAAACAATATTAGAATGTGAGCGTTTCGAAGCAGTGTTAATTGAAAATTCTTTTCAATTCTGGATCTGATACATGCGTTAGCATGGCTTTGGTGGCACTTGAAACCAAGAAGCGCGATTCACAGGTAGCCACAGGTAAGCTAGTTCTACTTCTGTTTCGTTTTTGATGTCTCTTGTCTCTTGTGCCAGTTGTGCACAGTTGACAGCATACACATGCTTCCCAATTATCATGTTTGAAGAAGAGATCGTGCACACGTTGTTAGCAATTTCCGCTGTATTTCCTTGTTTTTTGTCCCTGCTGTGTTTGTTGCTGGTTTTGGGTGTCTTGGGCAGATGCGCGCATCGTCGTGGTGCAGCAAAATTTTCCAATAAACGTTCATTGTTGTCAGCAGCGCTTGGCCCGTCTCTCTCACCTCACATTGTCCCATCTATTGCACTTCACTGTACTCTAATATGCATCACCAACTGGCCCAAAGTTCTACTCTTCTGAAGTTCTTACTGCTACTTCGCACTTGTCAAAGTCAGGCCAGCAGCCATACTGCATAAAATGTATAGCTTTATGGACTGGCAGTTCATGTCAGAGATTTATTCTGGCTTAATGGCATCACAGAAAGTAAACGAAGACAACAGGCAGGACACAAGCACCTACTAACACTAGTTTTAATAAGAAAACAGAAATCACACATAACACGTGGTGATATGAAGTGACTAGAGCACTGCATGGGCTCGGGCTTACCCGAAAGCCCGAGCCCGCTCCGCCCCGCGGGCCGGGCCAGGTAGGGCAGTTTTTTCACGGGTTCGGGCCAGGATCGGGCATGGCATGTGCTTTTTCACCCAGGCCTGGGTCGGGCTCGGATACTTTGACGCGGGCCCGGGCCGGGCTCGGGCTTTCTGGTGGTGTGCACATAACGTGCAGCGAATTATCCTCGCGCGTCTCGACTCTGAAAAACATGTTGCCCCGTTGCAGCTGGAAGCTAGCAGTGCTACTCCAGTGTACTTCCGTTTTCTTCTTCCGTCGTATTTTGCACTGTTTGAACAGAATTTAAAAGTCCTGAAAGACCGTAGTCGCCTCAAATCAAAGGATGTCATTGTATTCCTTGCCTAAATCAATGTAATTAATCTTTTCAGCTCAGTGTGTAAGCGCGTTCGCGACTTGCTGATTGTTCAAAGGCGAATTGGTAAATCGATGACTGGTAAGATAATTCGTCACGCGGCTGAAATATGGTACTGCGTCCATCCATGATTGCATGCATGTTCTCAACCAGCCGTCTAGCAGCAGCGCATTACACTGCACCATGGAGGAAGGAGAAGCATTTTTTCTCCATTTACTCCATCCATGCACTGCGCTCACGACCGGTCGTGGCTGCGCTTCAGCTAGAGTACTAGGATACAGTTAATTTACTCAATTTATTATCCTCCTCCATGCTTTTACTCATTGATAAACCATACGAACGCTTTTCCAGGTACACCTGTCCCCTCAGTGTTCATGTTTCAAATTATATTTCTTCCGCTGTCACTCACCTGTGCCGTTTTTTCCCCTCAACCTCACCTATTCTTCCATTTCCAGTTCTTCCCTGCATCTCCCCTACCACTCTATTGATTATCGTCCTCCATGCTTTTACGCATTGATCAACCATACGAGCGCTTTTCCAGGTACACCTGTCTCCCCCCCAGGTTTAAATTTCTAATTATATTTTTTCTACACTGTCACCCTCCTGCGCCGGTTTTTTTCTCAAACGCGCGTTTTCTTTTTTTTCTTTTTTTTGTTTTTTTTTCTCCACACGAGATCCACACCGAGACAGTCCAAAATCCCACACGCCAGGATACCTTTTTCGGCGCCTTGACCACACAAGGTCTCGCCAATTATACCGCCGCGACGACGCCTAGGGCGAACTAGTGAGGCTAACGTCCCTTGACGGGCCAAGCTGCTCCCTGTCAAGCACAAAATTACCCGATGCCTTGATGCTACGCTACTCAAGTCATGCTTTCAACTCGTATTGTGACCTGCACACTGACCGGCTCTTCAGGGACCCCAAACGCACGCCGACCACGACTCCTCCGAACGCTCACTCGCCTCTCGCTCCCCCAACCCCCTCTGACGGTGTTTTTTTTATATATATATAATTTTTTTTGCCACTTTCTCGCTCTCCCGCTCTTGTCCCCTCGTCTTAGAAACCGCGCCTAGCCAGTCAAGCGCCGGCGCTCATTTTCTTTTCAGTTTCTCCCTTTACAGACAGCCACAGCGGACATCGACGTGACGTCACTCCACTAACCCTTTAAAACTAACCCGCCGAGGATGACGAGGCCGCCTTTGACGAAGATAGGTCCTCCTATCGAAACGTTGGCCAGCCTTTCTGAGGCACCTTATCCCTGTTTATAATCCTTATTCCTAGGATACAGTTAAGTGGCACGAGTGGTCGGGGCGGCACATGCTTTGCAGTGAGGCGCCCGACGTGGAAAAATACTGTGGCGGCACTGCGATAGAAGTGGATGGGCCGCATCAAGGTCGTGTCGTTGAAAACTGCTGGCGCTACTGCTCGGCAGGGTGATTCGTACTACTTCGCACGCTGATATTTGCGTTCAGACCGCTCAAATGGTGTTCCTATTGCATATGACACGTATTTATGCATTGATAATAAATTTCTTTCATTTTCTTCTTTATTTTATTTTTTTAAATGCCGCTCGGTGATCTTTTTTGGTCTCGGGCCGGGTTCGGGCCGGTTTTGAGCTGGGCTCGGGCCTAATGTAAAGGGGTGGTGGACCGGGCCGGGCGGGTAACGTCGATTATTTCCGGGCCCGGGCCGGGCCCGGGTCTCGCCATAAAGCTTTTGGTCGGGCTTGGGCGGGCAGCCAACGTAAAAACGGGCCAGGGTCGGGCCCGGGCTGCAAAAATCGGCCTGTGCAGTGCTCTAGAAGTGACATAATTCATTCAAAAACAAATTCCAGTCCAATGTAACTAAGAATGAGCGATGCATTTGTCCTTTGCGTTGTGAATCTACGAAAGCTTAATTATCTTGTGTACTCTCTGGTCATAACTTCTGTTCAACGCAGGAGTTTGGACTAATTTGTGATAAGAGAACTTGGACATCATAAAAAGCATGAATGAACACGAAGACGAAGAAGAGACACATAGACTAGCGCCCGTCCAGTCTGTGTGTCTCTTTGGGTCCGCATTCCTTTGTGCTTGTTATGATGTCCAAGTTCCATAATTTTGGGCTATAACGAGTTTTGTGGAACACAGGAATAAACCCACATTTTTTGCAGTACGTTGCAATGTGCGGATGAGATTTGTTAGGCACAAACAACTCGATTCACCCCTCTCTCAAATTAATACAATGTCTGTCTACACAATGTAGGCATAACAAGATGGCCATTGCCGACTGTACACAACTTCCATTGCACAGTGCACCACCTCCTTCAAATCGTGCCACATGCAACAACCACATTGTTTTTCTGGCTGCAGTATTTTTCTCACATAACAGCAAATCTCTGTTCACAAGCTTCCTACACAAAAAAAACCTTTAGCCCATAGGGACCAACTGCGCTTTTGCCCATGAAAAAGCACAAAAGCATACAAAACAACTGCAACCATTTTTTACTTGGCTCATCTCATTCATTACATTCCATCGTTATGCCTAATTCAGTTGTGCAAATCATTTTTTCACAGGCCCTTGTTATGACAGTTTTGTGCTGTGACAAAAAAAGGCAGAAGTAAAAAAATGAAGAAAGTTTGTTGTGGCTTGCGGCATAATATGCATCCACTAAACTAGGCCACAAGTGTTCTGTACAGTCTGGAGTCCTCAAAAGGTTGTGCCTACATTGTACATATGGGATGCTGTATTAATGCGTGATTGGGGGAGCATGACTCATCGGTGTGAAACAACCTGCCCTCACGCATTGTGAAACACTAACAAATGTGGTGGCAGTACTGTGCTCAAGAAAACTCACACTGTACCAGATGACCTGACAACATGCGAGGCAATTGTGGCTTCTGAAATTTAAAAAGAATGACAAATGCACCAGTCATGTATCAGTTGCACTGCACGAAAAATTTTAATAGGTAACATCACATCATGTCACCATTTGTTATTATATATTGTCTGTTTCTTGATTATAAAGCTTGAAGTGAGAGCTGAGGCTTGTGTCATGTGTACGTATCTTCGTTCACTTTTTCTGGTGCCATTACACCAGAATTGGGATAACCAAGTGGCCACACATTGCTTTTGTCACGTTATAGTGGTGCTCGCAAAGCGGGAAGACAATGCACATAATTCCACACCATGTCAGCATACCCACTCTTTGAACACACAGCAGATTACCTCTAGAACAAGGTGCGCAGGGTGCATATGTGCTCAGCTGCACCGACAGCCATGTGCAGTGATGGCTGTGCGCTGCGCTAGAAAAGAGGACGCACACACCAACTGGCCCCCACTGGGCTCCTTTCAGGGCCCCCTTAAAAGCTAAGTTTGTCATTTCTTGTTTCTGTTATAGGCTAGTGCAAACAAATGAATTTGTCTTATTCGCATTAAGCAATTTTGTAGATTAGGTAGAAAATTTATGAAAGCATAGATTTATTACTTTTCACCTTTCTGTCGGAACATCGTACAAATGCATAAGCAGTACTTATCACCTTGTTTCATGTAAGTTTTTTCCATGCTGAAAGAAAGGCATACATTAAAAAAATTACACCATCTTCCCGTAGGGTAACTCTGAGTAGTATGCGAAGCAGCCATGGGGTCGACTCAAGGTAGTTTTATCAGCTGTATAAACTTGGACATGCCGCAGCACCAGCAACGCGCAGAACTGTTGTCAACGCCGTTGGCGTTTTGCACGCGTTCGCACCGAACGCGTGCGGCGTTGGTGACTGTTGCTGGTGCCTCTGGGGCACCTACCGTCGCGCCTCTAACCTAAGCTGCATCGCATTATCACTCGCGGAGTCGCAGGTGTTGCCATTCGTTGCACAATCTGGAGAGGAGATGAGCGTCGGAGGGGAGGAATGCCGAGCGGAGAGATGAGACAAGGAGAGGAGAGGGAGGAGAGGAGGGGGAGGAGGATGCGCATGCGCAGTAGGGGTGTGGAAGCCGCACGGCAGATGGAGGGAGGGAGTGACATAGCCCCAACCATAAGCTGCTTCGCATCTAATAAGCTTGGTTGCAACGTGTGAAGGAATTCTCATGTCACATAAAGTGTTGCTGAAATCAAATTATAGTCGTGACTTTCCTGTGACTGACTTTATCTAACACACTGAAATGGAAAATGACCCTTTAAACAACATACTCAAAAATAAGGAAAAAAAGCCACAGCACATTATTACAAGAACTGCAGCCCAATAACAGACAAGGACGACACAAAGAAATGACCAGGACGACCGCTGAACTTACAACACGTTTTATTGTAGCCAATTTCACATATATTTCACTACACAAACGTGATTAGCTGCACATGTGTAGAAACGCCACCTCTTTATCTGAGAGTTGTATCGATGGCACGCTAACACACCTTCCCCCCGCCCCCTAGCCTGGTAATACATTCTGCTTCAACAATTTCTCGAGTGAAGCGCGATTTGCTTTTCATAATTACAGACGTGTTATGTAGGTCTGGTGAACAATCCTTACATGTTAAACAATAACAAGCCAGGAAACCTTGAAAGTTTTTTCCCTTCATGCGAGTTTTTCACAGTTTGCATGCTCCCTAACACTTAACCTAACGTTGACACATCTCCCAGTTTGGCCAGCATACACCTTTCCGCATCTTAGAGATTTCGTACACTACACCTTCTGCACAATTAACAAAGGGTGGCGGGTGCCTATGCGTTGTGCCGCAGGCTTGCTCCTTTCTTACTTCTGGGTCGGTCATTGTGCAGAGCTCGGACAGCCTGTTAGGTGCGGTGAATACGACTTTTACGTTGTACCGCTGGGCCACCTTTTTCACGTTGTGTGAAAGCTTGTGAACATACAGTATCACCGTGCAGGCAGAAGGTAGCTGTGATACCGTATGTTCACAAGCTTTCAGGCAATCTGAAAAAGGTGGCCCAGCGGTACGACGTAAAAGTTGTATTCACCGCACCTAACAGGCTGTCCAAGCTCTGCACAGTGACCGACCCAGAGGTAAGAAAGGAATAAGCCTGCCGCACAACACATAGGCACCCTCCACCCTTCGTTGATTGTGCAGAAGGTGTAGTCTACGAAATCTAAGATGCGGAAAGGTGTATGTTGGCCAAACTGGGAGATGCGTCAACGTTAGGTTAAGTGTTAGGGAGCATGCTCACTATGTGAAAAACACGCATGAAGGGAAAGACTTTCAAGGTTTCCTCGCTTGTCATTGTTTAACATGTGGGGATTGTTCACCGGACCTGCATAACACGTCTGTCATTATGAAAAGCAAATCGCGCTTCACTCGAGAAATTGTTGAAGCAGAACATATTTCCCGGATAGTGGAAAGGTGTGTTAGCGTGCCATCTATACAACTCTCAGATAAAGAGATGGCGTTTCTACGCGTGTGCAGCTAATGACGTCTGTGTTGGATAGTGCATATATATGTGAAATTTGCTACAATGAAGCCTGTTGTAAGTTCTGCGCTCGTCCTGGACGTTTCTTTGTGTCGTCCTTGTGTTTTATTGCACTGAAATCCTCGTCATAATGTACCAACGTACCCAACTTGCCACGTTAATCATGTTTTAAGCGTTGTATTTGGGCGTCTTGGTTGCAAAATAACCTAAATCTTGCATCCTAATCTGGTGTGTAGGGCATAAAAGGCTGTTATCGGAGTCACCTGATTCTTTTATATAGGTTATTCAGTTCGCATGATCTTCAACAGAAGTAGCTGTAGGCATTTTTGGTGCAATAACAGTACTGTTCACAGTATGTCGTGGGGAGCGCGGCTTGCCACTTGTAGCGGTCACACATGTTCATCGCCGGCTGCACCACAATATGCAGCGGTCTGGGTAAAATAACCAAAAGACATCAGTTCAGTTCAAGAAACGAGACAGAGTAACCCAAGAAATAGTTTAAGGCTCGAATACACAAACTGTCACTCTCAAGATATGGTCTTTCTCATAATATTTTAGTATAGTCCCTAGTTTAGTACAAGTTTTGGTATGATGTTTTGGTTTCTTCTACACTACAATGATGTTGCTTGTTAGAAACTGGTGTTTTGATGTGCACGCTCTTTTGTATTGCTATTAAAACAACTGTTAAAAAGATTTGCCTTTGTAACTTAAGTTTGGAGACAGTGCCTGTCTGCTCATATTTTAATCTTTTTTTCATTTCATCTCTGCAATTACACCAAACAAACTACAAAAATACCCGTACTCAGAATCACAAAGGTACACACCTGTGTAATGATTCTGCTGAGATCCTTGGAGTGGTCAGCCACACAATGCAGCACAGATAGAATGGCATCCTGAGTTAAAACAAAATAATAAGAATTGTAAGACGCGCATCAAAAATGTTATGCTGTGAGGCATTTAGCATGTATACTAATTACCACATTTGTATGCAAAAGTTTTTCAGAATAGGTAAATCAATGTCTGGCCATGGGACTGTCAGCGAGTGCTACTCATGGCAATGGGGCATATATAGCATATCGTTTCAAGTGCAGCTTTCGCGGGGTACATGAATTAAAAAAAAACTTAGGTTCACATAATACATGACACCTACATTTAGAAGGATGTGTTACATCCTGCACCAAGGCCATGAGTGGCACTGCCTAATGCTTTCAGGGCCAGACTTAGTACACACACAGAAATACACAACAAAATGAACAGGAGGAAGAGCTGTTGCTTTAATTCAATAAAAGATTGCATGGATCATGAAGATGTGAATACAGCTCCCATCAGCAAGGAGTTGTCCTTTGGTCCACTTCACTTTTGTTCATTTTTTCTTTCCTTGTCCATTGTTTGTTGGCGCCATATGGTTGTGACGAGCACCTCAGTTCCTATTCTTGTTTTACTACATGCTGTAAAGTCATCCAAATGTGCTTAAGACTCCTAAGAGTAAACCTTAACCGTTTTGTTTGAACAATATTTTTCTCTTTGTTTCACACCTTAATGTGCTGCAACGAAATTCTAGACAATGCTTTACAGAAAAACCTAGATCCACACTATCACATATTTGAATAAAACTGCACAGTCTTCAAGATATGTACATACTTCAAGATATGTACATACACACTTTATACCTTTCTACAATGAAAATATAAGTGACTGTTCTAATATGCACACTTAGCATAATGCATAACAGTCAACTGGTTCCAATTGTTTTTGTTATCACACAAACGACGGCTCCAATTACAAATTTAATTCTGGCAGTGGCTCAATACACTCCCAAAACCTTCCTAATGCGATCATCGAGAATTTTCGAATTTAGAGCAGTCGGGACACAAATAAGGCAAATAGTTTTATGATGCTAAATAATCAACTGTTATTGTATATGACAGTAAAAGGCCATGCTCTTGAAACATTGGCACTGTTTATCATATAAGCACATTATTATATTTTTACTTACTTTCCTAAGGATTGCACTGAGTGATCTGCTCATGTGAAAATGCTTATACATAGCTGTGTCGTGTTATCACTTGTGTTTTCACATTTGTTTAATGCTACTTTATGTGCATGCAAACGTGCCAATACTACTTTCAGCTCAAGGCCAAACACTACGCTTACAAGGTACATGCATTTCATAATACCAAGCAGTGGACTTAGAGAATGAGCAACTCTATTAAAAAGTCTGATTCTTTGGACACACACCAAATGACATTTGCCTGGAAAAGAAACATTTTTCTAAAATCATGACTTAATCCAATTGGTACTAAGCATAATACATCACTCACGAAACTTGCATTTACCAGACACAACAATAGACACTGGGACCTCTTTGGCTTCTCCACAATCTGGCACAATGTAAGCTCTGTGAACGCTGGAAAGTGTTCATGATACACTTTTGAAATAGATGGGAAAACTTGAGAAGGACCTAAAATTAAGGTCGGAGAAGCAAAGCAACTTTTCAATAATTCCGCTCTTTTTCTATGCATATGACAGTGAAGGTAAATGTTGTATTTGAACTGTGTTTTTAATCATGCAATACCAGGGAGCACAGTTTTGCAATAATGTGATAGAGAATAATGATAATAATGCCACACAAAACAACCCAGTGAATATTTTTTTAAACTTGCACAAGTTTTTCGTTGCTATGCTGATGCACACTGTGCACCGTCTTGCCGTTTTGTTTTTTTATTTGTCCCATAGTAATTTACATGATACGTTTGTCCTGAAATACTTCATGTTGGGCTCCTTCAGTATTTTTATTTTTTTACTGGAACACACATGCCTATATATGTGTTCTGTCCCATGGAACAGGTGTCACAGCAATCCCTCCAACTGAAGCCACAAAACTAGCCATTGCAGGTAACAGATACGGGTAAAAAAACTAGGTAAGACCATACCTAGGCCTCTGTTGCTGAAAAGGGGAACTCCTGGAAGGCGTCTGATGTCCGGCTATGAAGCTGCTTCATCCTCACAGCTGGCAATGAAACAGCTGCAGTCTTGAAACACAAGTGAAAAATTTGACATAGCGATGTCACATAGAGCACGCAACAGCTGTCCGCAAGTTAATATGGGATTACTGCTATGCTGTGTTTTGTATGTTGTTCAGCTTACATTATTTGTAAACTAAGCCTGCCAAAATGTTATATTTTAACAGGCTTTGCTCTTCACAACTAAAGCTGTTACCCAACTCATGCCCCTATGCACTTAAGCCATGAAATGTTTGCTGATCGCCTATAGTGAATGGCTTCTAAGACAAATTATTTCAGTAAAGAAGACGCATAATTAATGAGTATCACTGACATTGAATACCAAGGTAGTATCTTATTTTACAATAGACAACGGCAGACCTAAGGCACATTTTTCTCAGATTTTGGTTGATCAGCCAGCCATTTTTTTACCAGCAGCAGGAATTGAGTTATCGTGCAGGGTAGGATCACACTGTCAAGTGTGATAAGATCTTGAGTTTGAAAGCGCAACTTTGTATGAACTTGGTATCTAGAAATCAAAACTGAATATTTGTAGCAATGGCGCAGCAGCAACACAAACATTAAACAAGTCGAGGCATCTAGTGCACAGAGCACATTGCAGAGCACATTGCAGTCGAAAAATAACAGTGTACAAGCGCCGACTATACAGATATTGCATAGTACTTGCATGGGAGGCGTAGTCGCTGCCTCAGCAAATAACAAAAGCCACCGCGCTACGCTCCCGTGACGTATCACCGCCAACGCTATCGCGTAAATTTGTTTCGTCAAGCCAACCGCATCGCTTTCTGCCCGCCGAGGGTCGAGTGACGGCGTATCCGGTAATCTGAACGGTAATCTAAAGAGTTTCTTTACAAAAGTCGATGGGTGCTGGCTCACCAAGCTGCGCAGCGACGCGCAGCAATCGCGCACTGCCTGCACAATCAGCGGCGTGGGCGCAGAGAGACAGACGCCGGCCCGGAGCGTACCGGCAAATCTACGCAGTGCGCCCTTAGTAAGCGACCTACTGCACACAACCGTACGAGGGGATTGACACCACGTACGCAGCAGCTAACAGATACCGCGCACAAAGAAGCGCGCAAACCCGCACACACGCGCATCGCAGTAACGATTTGACACATTTTAAGGCCGCGGTTAGGCGGCGAAGCTAGGCGGCTTAGCTCACCCCGCACTGCACGTAACTTCTCTGGTAGTGGCTTGTGCTTGGGGAAGCATCAACAACGCTCACAGCCATCCAATTAACAGACCTCAAAACCATGGCGAAGTTCCTCATCATCTAAAATCATGTTTTCTATGTACTCTCGCTCCACTCTAGCGCTCGCCTCGAATACGACAAAGCTCGCACAAACACAGTGATCGTGCAAGGCAATTTGCAAAATGGTTCGGGACGGCCAACTGTTTCACTGAGACCTTCAATAACTCGTATCAGCGCCTCTGCTCACGTAGAACACATATGTATACACAGAACGTGCAACGCTCGTTGAAAATCACTTATCGTGAAGTCTTGGCTGTTCAAAACTGCGAGAGACACCAGAGGCGGCAGAACAATGCGCCGACGCTGGTGGTAATGGCTGCCGCTTGGTCGCTTCAAGCGCACGCACTCCGAAGACCCGCCGGCGCGGCGTTTCGATGATTTCGGGTTTGGTGCGGCATTCCCTGCAGTGCCTGCAGCGCAAGCGCGGCTACTCCAAACAGAAAAACAGCGCGGACGCGCATTGCGCGGGATATTTCGAATCTGAGTGCAGAAATTCTACTGAAATTGTCGCTCGAGGTGACAGCCATGTTGGTCATGGCAGGCGGCTGAGTTGTTCTTTTAGCTGTTTGGCTCGGGGTAGCTCGGGCAAGTTATGGACGTATTTCAGCACTCCCTATCTACCCAACGCCAGTTATTTATTGAAAACCCCCATTTTACAACCGCAACGTCCCCTTAATGTTCATCTGAATAAAGTCGGGGGTAAAATAAAGGTTCTAGCTTGTTTTACTCTATCTCGTGCGAGTACCTGTTTTGAGCTTGGGGAGGAAAAAGGGCATGTCAGCTGTTACAACGCCCATATGGGCTAATATGTGTTTACAGTGAAGCACATATACGTTCATGTCTTAAAGCTCAAAAAGACGGAAGACAACGAAAATGTAGGGAGACATGAGTGCTGTCTTGCAACTAAAAGGGATTTGAAGTCTGCGGTCGGGTCATCCCTACTTTTTCGTTGTGTTTATCTTTTGGTGCAGTAAGTCACAAATCAGTTCCAACTTGTCCAGCACTCAATCCTTACCCAAAGCATGCACTTGGGACTACCTCATGCATAGAAACTGGCGACAGAGAGATTATACACATTTCATTTCCATGTAATTATGTGTAACAGATATTCTGATCAGTTGATTTGTATTTATGCTGATGGTATCTCCACGTCAATACAGTCGCATGGCAATGCAGTAAGGCTAAGCTGTAGCTCAGATGCAGAATAACAGATACGTGTAATAAAGTACACAGAAGCAGGAAGATATTCTGCTAAGGACCACTAAGGGCATTATAGAGGTGCGCAAATAGTAATTTTTGAGACCGAATAGATTGAATAGTGCCAAAACTAGTTGAGTATTGAATATTTTCCGAATAATAAATGGTTGTTTTGACCATTATTACAAACATGTTCATATCCTAGTACAGACAAATCAAATCAATTTATTCACACCAATAGTAAAAAAAGGTACATGTAAATCACCTGGGCTTTTAAGCCTTTTCGGCTAGACATGGGCCCATGCAGGAAGTGCTAGAAACAGTAGTGAGACGACTGGACATTGTACATCAATTCCGTGTACAACAGTTATACATTGGTAGCATGCAAAAAGGAAATTGGAACACACAAGAACTTATAAAATAGTAACACAAAGAATCAATAAAAAACATTAGTTTACCATGGACTCGCGCGTTGATCACTTCTGAACACCTTTTTGATATCGGCGATTAAAATGACCTATATTTAAGTTTGTAGGTACTCTGTTTCATATTATGGTAGCAGCATAGACAATAGTTCCTTTGTTGGCAAGTTTCTGTCATAACATTACACATTATGAGGCGTTGTTTTTAAAGAGTGGAAATGCGGCATTCCAAGCAAATAGGTAGTTTGTTTGCATTCCAGGAAATATGTAGAGTGCGAATGATCACAGTTGAGTAGGAAAGGTCTGGCTCTCTGACCCTGAATCATGTATAGTATGCTATGCTGTGTAACTCCTAGTGCTTTGTCTACTATATGGTAACCAGGATGAAATTTATCCCACTTTTGATAAATTTCATTAGATTGTGCACAAAAGAGAATTTAAACTATTTGAAAATTTCTTGAGAAATGATTGTAGTTATGCATACTGACTATTCGATTTGAATCGAATAGATTATTACAATGGATTCCTCTTAAATGGAACTTGAAAGGATCCAAAAAGTGTTCTGGTTTAAGCCTGGTAGGCATATTTCATGAAGCACAACTTCATTCAAATTGCACGAACCTTTACTGATCTGGTTGCATCGAAAAAAAAAGGAATGAATTGTGGTTTGCTTAACACTCTTCAGCTGCTGTTTCACAAATTAAGTGTGCATGCGTAACTTACTTGCTGAAAATTCTGCACACCCCTCATGCTCAAAATAGTGCTGCAAAAGTTTAACTGCTTCTTTAGCTACGCTGGTGCCACTGCACTAGAAATAGGCTCATCACACTCGTCCCCAGAGCAGCATTGACCACTTGAAGACAAGGCCATGGTGCTTCTTAAATTGGCTCAGCCATCCGTTGCTTGTGCCAAAATTTGCAATTCCCATTTGCAGGGCTATCTCTTGTTTCTCGGCTCCAGAATGGGTCCTATTATCAGAGAATTAGTACGCAGCGCACCCTTAAACCACAAAAAATAACCTTTTCCAGTTCTTCATATGGAGTTCGCACCCTCATTCGTTTTGAAGGGAATGTTACATTCTTGACGGCACCTTCAAAATGTGTGATAGTGTGGACTTAGAGATGTCGAGCTTTTTTTGCAACCTCTGTCTTGGACAGGCCGCTTTGATTGAGCTCCTGAAGAACTTGCAGCTTTTTTTCAAGTGACAGTGCTTTGTGCAGCCGTTTTTTCGATCTCCATAAGACCGAAACACCCACTGCACCTAGGCCTAAAACAGCAGCACAAACCAATGCACGAACGATTGGGAAGCTCCTTGAAGCCCATGGATGGCTACTGGATTGGCCTATCCTGACTATGGCGTTGGCGATGAACAATTTGATTCCTAGTGTTCAGCTTTTGTGCCATTTACCAAAGGTAGCAAATAAATACTGTTTCAAATAACTGAAGAGTTTTACTCTGCCGGCCATAGGAAACCAACCAAATATTCCTATTTAATTCTATTTATCAGTAATTGTTTAATGGATGTCCACTGTATTTCATTCGTTATTAGAAATATTCAAGTATTCCCACACTCCAAAACATTATACTGCTTTCCTGGCATTTACAGGTATGGAGCTTATTCATGTATAAATACATGTACACTTCACAAGGAGGGCAGAAGGCAAAGTGCCTGATGGTGCCCATCTTTCTACAAACCGCATAGCATTTGACAATCAGCAGCAGTGCCACTTCAGAACAGAGTAAACAATATGAACGCTTTCTAACAGCAGCGCATTTGGTTTATCTACTATTAAAAGCATGCAGTACGTTTCCAAAGACATATGCCTCCTGTACAGTCAGGTAGGCAAATATGCTTATGGTAGAGCACGACATGCAACGACCATGAAACAAGAAATTGGCAAAGACCTCCGAGGTTATTTGCCGGTACCCGAAGAGAAAACTGAGTCTTTGCCGGTGTTTTCACATGACACGGGTAAGCAGGTACTGCGGGGAAGCTGCTGTGATAGGTGGCTACTGCTCTGGATTGTCCGTGCCGTTTCTCGTTCACATGGGATATAGCCGATGATAAACATATAATATTGTTACGTGGAAGTACAGCAGGTAAAATATTTACACGGTGTGCTTATAAGGGGTAGCAAGCACTGGCCAACGCGGAACCCAGCCAACATCAAAACAAGGCACGTCGTCTTCAGATAAGCCAGCGACTGCTTAAGGCTGTTTGACACTAGGCTGACACGACACCGATTTTAGTCTGCTGACTGTTGGCGACAGAAGTTTACAGAATGGAAACCGCTGTGGCCAACCGTTTAAGGAAGGAAGATGCTGTCGCGAACAGCCGGCAAACCAAAATCGGTGTCATGTTGGCCTAGTATGAATCGGCCTTTATGGGTATGTCCCACTATATCCAATTGTCCACATCATCGTCTTCGAATAGTACGTAGCGATATGATCAAAGTTTGGCGATGTACTGATTGTTGGTGCCAAAGGAATGTGTTTTCGTAATTGTATTAGCAGGTGAAAAAGAAATGAAACTGTATTTGGACATTTTTCGTGTTGATCACAAAGATTGGCGGCGGGAAATAGTACAAAACAGGATCGTATCAACAAGATACTACTATACACTCAACTGTCCAGTGTTGAATACTGTGACCAGACATAATTGTACATTTTCCATTACTGTTGTTAGTCATAGCCTGAGCATTAGTTGAAGATCACAAGCGTTTGCACAGTTTCAGTGAGGTGGCCCTGTTATGGCATTCAGGAAGGGAATGTCTTGGCTCCCATTTATTGGTTGGGAATTATGTAATTTTTTTATTTTACCTCCAGGCAAATTTTGTAATCTCAGTGATTTTACTCTTTTACAGAAGGATGTGCCACTGACGCCTTGTCTACTCAGAGAAGCCGACGTGGGACTGTCTCTACACAGACAGGGAGAGCATTTGCCTTTTTGCGTCTTTTTGGGTGTTCAGTGTTGAATAGCCCAAAAAGGCACACCGATTACTCGCATTTTTCAAGCATGCCTTTTTGGGTCTTTGCCACACGAAACCACGTGTGAAGGCATTGGAGGGAGAGAGTGAAATTTGAGAACCAGCAGTTTAGTCGACTGGGCCTAGGCCTCCCACGATGGGACGTTGAGGTCTTGCCTCTTCGGCGCTTCGTAGGCCTGCTGGGTAGCCCAGAGTTGGTCGTCGAGATGGGAGCTGCGCAGGGCGGCGTGCCATCTCGACGAGAGGGTCACGGGATTAAGGTCTGGGTATTGATGTTTGCACTCCCATAGCATGTGGGGGAGTATTGCTGGCTGAGTTTTACAGTTCTTGCACGTGTGGCTTGTGTAGATGTCGTGGTATGTGATGTGATATCGTGTGAGGGAGGGGTGTGTATTGGTCTGTAACAGGCGAAGGGTGGTTGCCTGTCCTCTGTTTAACTTGCAGTGAGGGGTGGGGAAGATTCTTCTTGCGAGGTAAAATGACTTCACAAGGTCGTTGTATCTTGTAAGGCGGTCGCGTCTTGCGGGTGCGCATGCACCGTCTCCGGCACGGTTGGCTAGTTCTCGTGCTACGGAGTGTGTAACCTCGTTGAGGTTGGTGAGGTGCGGGTGGACATCACCGGCGTGTGCTGGGATCCAGACGAGGGTGGTTTGATTTTCAGATGAATGCGGGGCTTTATGTAAGATACGGAGTGATTGTTGAGAAATACGACTCTTCATGTACGTAGTTGTTGATTGCCGTGCAAGAATCGCTCACTATGGGGTGACAGGCTGGGTCAAGAGTGGCCAGGGCGATGGCCGCTTCCTCGGCCGTGTCGGAAATTTGGGTAACCATGCTGGCAGCATGTTGGAGTAAGCCGCCTGCTGTGGTAACCGCCGCAAAGCGACGTCCATCTTGGTATTCAGCTGCGTCGACGAAGGTGACGCCCGCGGTGTTGGCATAAGCTTTGATGAGGGAGGTAGCTCGTGCCTTCCTGCGTTCTTTGTTGTGGTCTGGGTGCATGTTTTTGGGAATAGGGTCTGTGTGTATCCATTGCTGAATGTCGCGTGGTATTGGGTGTTTGTCTCCATGTTGGTGATGGTAAGTGATATCACGCTTGGTTAGAATGCTGCGGCCTGTTTCCGTGAGGGTAAGCCGCTCCAGTTGCGATCGACGTTGCGCTTCAATTAACTCGTCTAGAGTTGTGGATACCTAATTGTAGTAGAAGTTCCGTGTTGTTGTGGTGGGGTAGTCCTAATGCTTGCTTATAGGCTCCTATGATAACGACGTCCAGTTTAGTCTTTTCAGCTTTGTACCAGTTGAGAAAGGGCGCAACGTAAGTAATGTGACAAATGATAAAAGATTGCACAAGGCGGATGAGGCTTTCTTCCTTCATACCCCTTCGTCGGTTGGTCACTCGTTTCAGCAGTCTGGATGTATTAGCCGTCTGTCGAAGGATCTTCGAGATAGCCGTACAGTTGGCGCTGTTGGATTCTATGGTCTTACCAAGAACGCGGATGCTAGGGACCACTGGCATAGGTCTGCCATCCTTCAGGTGGAGTTGGATCTCCTCGTAATGGCGTTTATTCGTGGAGCCCCGTGGGGGGCGTCCACGTATTATGGGGCAGTATAGGAGAAGCTAGGACCTTAATCGAGAAAGTGTAAGAATTGGGTTGGAGATGAATATGCAGAAGACAAAGATAATGTTCAATAGCCTGTCAAGGGAACAAGAATTCAGGATCGCCAGTCAGCCTCTAGAGTCTTAAAGGAGTACGTTTATCTAGGTCAATTACTCACAGGGGACCCTGATCACGAGAAAGAAATTTACAGAAGAATAAAATTGGGTTGGAGTGCATACGGCAGGCATTGCCAAATCCTGACTGGGAGCTTCCCACTGTCGTTGAAAAGAAAAGTGTACAATCATTGCATTCTACTGGTGCTAACATATGGGGCAGAAACTTGGAGGTTAACAAAGAAGCTCGAGAACAAGTTAAGGACCGCACAAAGAGCGATGGAACGAAAAATCTTAGCGCTAACGTTAGGAGACAGGGACAGAGCGGTGTGCATCGGAGAACAAACGGGAAGCGCCGATATTTTAATTGACAATAAGCTGAAGAAATGGAGCTGGGCAGGCCATGTAATGCGTAGGATGGATATATCCGGTGGACCATTAGGCTTACAGAATGGATACCAGGAGAAGGGAAGTGCCGTCGAGGTCGGCAGAAAACCAGATGGGGTGATGAAGTTAGGAAATTTGCTGGCGCAAGTTGGAATACACTAGCGCAAGACAGGGGTAATTGGAGATCGCAGGGATAGGCCTTCGTCCTGCAGTGGACATAAAATATAGACTGATGATGATGATAATAGGAGAAGCTCTGATTTTTCAGGGGAACATCGGAGTCCCGTGACTTGAAGATAATTTTCTACGACATCAATGGCGTCTTCTAGTGCAATTTCGATTTGGCCGTCACTGGACTTTGCAGCCCAGATTGTAATGTCGTCGGCGTATATGGCGTGTTCAATACCGTCAAGGCATTGGAGCTCAAACACTTTTTCAGGGGACACGTGGCTCCTGTGGCACAGGATGTGCAGTGTCTAACGTTGAGGTTTTTTTAAGGTTGAGTGGTTGGTTTGCATTTAATATGGCAAACAGTACACACAACGGGACAAAAAAGACACAGGCATGTAACATGCATGTAAACTACAAGTTATATGCCTTTTTATCTTTGTCTCGAGAGGCCACAAAAGAAATGGTATGCACACTTCGGACTACCATCATGCATTCATCCCATTGGTCACAATGAAATTAAATGGTAAGAAATTGGATTTATTGTTCTGTAAGGTTAAGGGAAGGGCTGCTGAAAGAAATATCTGTTGAGCAGTCAATCTCGAATGCTACCATTTCTCTTCTAAAACTATCAGGGACCCTAACAGTGTTTCACACAGGCAAAACAGTACATTTGCACTGCTGACAATGCAAGGCAAGCTTGGTGGCTTTGTTATGCTCACTGAGTCTACCACTAATACATCTGTCTGACTGGCGAATGCACTGGCTCCTGCCCTTAGTTGTGTGCTCTTGCTCCATTCGCTGTTTCTTTATTGTCCGTACTTGGCTTTGTTCTGTGTGTAAAAGGCAAAGATGGCAGTGAATGTATACCGTTGTCAGTCAGCACTGTGTTCATGCTTTTTGTTTTGTCTTATTTGATAGTACTGTTTCTTTACTGTAAGACGACATGATTAACAAACACCGTCAGTACCGAGATGGTTTACATTTAACATGTGAAGAAGGTGCAGTGCAAACCAGGAAAAAGATAAACTGGCTTGAATGGAGGCACAAAAGGCCAGGAGTGCACATTTTGAGGCACTAGTTCATGGCATCGTAGGTCTTGCAGGCCATGAAATTAGCGAATATTTTACCGCATGCTCCACTCAATGCTCGTAAACCACAAGTGTAGTGCATGTTCCAAGCGTTAAGTTCACACCAATGATTGATGTCATTTAATATGATGTCTAACATGTCTCCTTTCTCTGCTACCACAGTCAACCTTATATGTTTCATTGCTTATATCTACCTTTTATTTAATTATTTATTTATGTGTAATATCTGCAGTGCCATGAGGCTTCAAGTCTTACAGCGATGCGGTTAAGCCCGACCCTCATGGAGCGAACTTCGCCGACGATGTTTGCGCGTCAGAAAATGTAGCGAGACGTGCCGCCGTGTTTTCGCCTCACCGCCCCTCATGCGACGATCCAGCGGCGAACGCCGCCTCACCGCTATCAATGTGGCCGGCCGTGAAGCAGGAGATTACTGTTGTTTAAATGTAACGCACATTAAGGTTTAGCCTATTGCGACACCTAATAACGTCATAACTTAGTGTTTTATAATTTTTCTTGAGTTATTTCTTCTACATTTTATGCTTGGCTATTCACAACCTCCAGAAAGCACAGAAAACTGCTTGGCTCTGCCAACATTGTGCCCATGCGGATACAGTGGGTAGTGTCATTAGACAGATTTAGTTTAACGTAAGCCCAATAGCGGGGTCAAGGGAAATAGCGTTGCCGTTCCGCAAACGAACTTTGCAGAAAGAGAGTTTTAGTACAGCGTGATAGCGTAGTTTACGTGCGGGACGCTGTTCCATTAAGCTTTGAATTTCGCATACACTGGGCACCTAAGTAATTCTATGTGTGTGCGTCCGGAAAGTGTGACAGGCAGCGCAATGGAAGCCAGGTGCGCCGTTGTATTTTTACTTCCCGTATCCGCCGATCTGCAGCAAAACAGACAAGCAGTACAAGCTGTCTACCATAGCCTCCGATATCTCCCCATCTCAGAGGCCATATGCCGTCGTCGTGCCTATCTCCCAACTTTACCGACAGGTGGCACTCGCATCTCAAAGAAAATTTCTCTCGGTAGGCTTAGGCGCGTTCGAAACGAGAAGCGATCTCGAAAATTCCTCAACATTAGCCATAACACTCTCGTCCAAGCGGCATGAGACTAAGCAAAAGCCGTTTGCGCAGTCATTTGCTACGAATAAAGTGAATTCTATAAAAACAACGCCAAATTCAGTTTGAAGCGGGCGACCGGGACCGCCACCATGTTTTACGTAAACTCAATCCCATGATGCAACAGCCGGAAGTGCTACATCCTGATTGGATCAGGCTTGTCGCCGCGCGCTGAACGCTTCCAGCGGCGGGCGAAAATATCCATCCCCTCGAAGTCGGTGGCGCGCGTCCTGATTTTTGACGCCGGCCGACGAGCGGCCGCTCTCGGACGAAGTTTGCCGCTTGGACGCCGGAAATTCGTTCTATAAGGGTCGGGCTTTAAGGGGAGTTACACAGTGGTTGCGGCTATATTAAATGTAAATGCAACACGTGTTGGGAGCATCGAATATACTTTTAAATGTAATGATCAATGATCATCAAATAAATGTTAGCCTGTGTATGTCTTAGTCGAATAGCCAACTTATTAGAGCAGTCTTTTAACAAGCCATTGAAATTCTAACAGCGGAGCGGTTTAAGCAGGGCGTAATGTGTCTGCTGAATCCAAAAATGTGCGCCGATCCTGGCGGTAGTGCAGAAATGTTCCAAGCACAATGGCACATACCCCTGTGAACTAGCGGAGCTGAGCCTGATTAAGTCTAGCTAGGCATGGTTGGGACTACTTCAGCTTAGTCAGTCATAAATAGCCAATCAATCGCTAATCTGGAAAATTCCGGCAAATGCTGGGGATGACTTGGTAGTGCTTAGCCTAGCCCAAATACGTGGCCAATACCTTGCGATAGCCAATCAATAGCTAATCGATAATCGGCAAATAATCAATACTTTCCGGGAAATGCTGTGGATGACTTGGTAGTGTTTAGCCTAGCCCAAAAGCCAGGGCTATCTAGGTGTGCATCAGCTCCGCTGTCTCTATCATTGCGCCTCCAGTGCAAGCTACGCTAATTTTTTTTTGTTTTTGGCGTTGCATTATGCTAGCTTCATGTTAAAAGTCAGCCAGGAGCTTGTACAGCTACTGTGGTAAAAGCAGACGCCAAGGCGCTGCTACTAGCCTGAATGCGCTCCATCTCTAAGAACAGCCAGCCTTGACCTTGCTCAAGCTCTGCAGCAGTTTCTGTGTTCAAGCAAGGCCGTTAGCCAGCAGCTAGACCCCTAGTTCTTTTAAAGGGTGTGAGAAGTGCTTTAAAACAGCTTCGCTGTCAGATTGGCGTACATCTGTGATATATCTTTTTTTTACTTTTTGTTCCCGAGCTGTTATGGAACGAACCTTCCAAAAGTTGTCGTCTCAACTAGTCCAGATGGTCTTTCATAATGTTGTCTTCAGCATTGCCTGTTTTTTGCCTCTTAATCGTCAAAAGTGGGCTCAGATAGTGGTTCTAAGCTCTGTAAGCCTTTTCACACCAGCAGCGTTATCCAGGTGGAATGTCAGGAAGGCAGCTTGGATGATCGCTGACAAAAGCTGGTCATTATTTTGGTACTTTTGTTGCTTTTCTGCTGACTACTTTTTCTTTCAGTGGGCTGCAAAGTGTAGACTACAGCCTAGAGTGAATCTGTGCAAGCAATTGTGATGGGGTGCTGCCATTAAGGGCACGCACTTTTACCCACTCTTAAAATCATGGTACAATACAACGAACACTTGCATCCTTATGACTCTCTTGGCCACTATGTTTGCCTTTTGGCAGTAAGGGGCAAAAAGCAAAGCTGAACTCTGCTCTATTTAGTTCACTCTGCTAGCTTCTTATTGTAAAAGTAGCGCCGCTTTGCCTCTCAGAACTGTCGTTTTCTTAAACATTTATTTTCGAAGTGCAATTAGTGTGTTGGCGTCTTCCCCAACTTTTGCTGCTTTAGCTGTGCACTTGATAATATCAATGTTAATGTTAATATCAATATTATTAACTTGTGCGCTAGTTAATGACAAGTGACGTCTGCTTTACTCGTTACTTTACCCCGTGCAGTACCACAATGTCTAAGTTGGCAAACTCAAATGTCACAGAATGCTCGGCTGTAACTAGGTTATTTCCAAAATGACTATTTCACCTTGTTTAGGCACTTGTGGCAGGTTTCAATGTACTTTTGATGTATTTAATATGGTCTTGGGGGGTGAACCTGCACTTGAATGAGTTGCTTTCAATTCATACTGTGCGTTGTGCAAATAACATGGACAAGAAGGAAGAATCGTAAAAACCAGTTAGGAGCTTGCGCTCGGTTCGTCCATTTCTTCCTTCTTGCCTGTGTGCTATTTGCACCAGTCCACCCGCTGTGTATTTGCATATTCACGACATTTATGTTGCAGGTGATTACATGGTTAGTGCAATCTATGGCAATAGGGTTTTATAAGTGTGCTTTGAGGCCATCTTAAAAAGTTTTGACAGGACTACCTGTCACACCAGACTGCATGGAAGCCGATTCTGTTAAGGATCAACGTTTATGAATGCCTCAGTTTGATGGGATTGCTTTCTTTAGATGATGTGATCATGTGGATTCTAATGGTTTCACAATGTTTAATAAATTTATTTTCCACAAAGCACTACTTTGACTACTTTTCTTTGCATCTTCCAGCTTGGAAAAACAATATATTATGCATTTCTCAGTGTGGAAAATAATATTGAAGATTCTGAGAGCGGCATATTATCTGATGCATGTGAACAAATACTCCCATATCTTTTTGCAAAAGCTCCCCAATCAATGTAAAAGGATACTCCCATGGTACCCTGCAAAGCCTCCTCGATGGATGTAAGCATATGCTCCCATTGTTCCCTGCAAAAGCTCCTCAATGGAGGTAAACCTATAATTCCATAATTCCCTGCAAAACCTCCTCGGTGGGTGTAAGCATATAATCCCATAGTTCCCTGCAAGACCTCCTCGATGGGTGTAAACATATGCTTCCATAGTTGCCTGCAAAACCACCTCGATGGATGTAAACAAATTGTTACGAGACTGCGCGCAATGGGACAAAGATGACGTTGACCATTTGCGTTAAGAAAACGACGATTGAAGAGATTGTCTTTCCGCCATCTTGGCAGTGCTACAGCTCGCTGCAGATATTTTGTAAATATATTTTCAGTTATACCATTTCCTGTGACATTTTGGTGGAAGTGCTGGGGTACTACTCAAGACGGAGCTCCGTAGCGGACGTGTACTGGCAAGTTCCACCATGTCAACAGGCGGGGATATTGCGTCAAGCGCAACACCGGCATCCCAGCCAGGGATCTTTATCCAACCCCATGACCCAGGATCTTTTTGCGGCACCGACAACGTCGACTTTGATGACTGGATTAGGAACTATGAGCACGTCGCAACCAACAATCGGTGGGACTCGACAGTGACACTCGCTAATGCGGGTTTCTACCTGAGTGGGACAGCACGCGTCTGGTTTGACACTCATGAAACGGAGCTGACCAGATGGGATCTATGTAAGCAGAAGCTTCGTGACCTATTTGGCAAACCAATTGGCCGCCAGAGCGTCGCTTCGAAAGATCTCTCCTGTCGCGCCCAATCTCCCACGGAGTCGTACGTGTCGTACATCCTTGACGTTATCGCCCTTTGCCGCCGAGTTGATGCCACCATGACCGAGGCGGACAAAGTAAGTCACGTACAAAAAGGCATTGCTGATGATGCTTTCAACTTGCTGGTCTTTAAGGACTGCTCGACCATTGAAGACATTATCAAGGAATGCCGGCGTTTTGAACACTGCAAAGTCGCCGCATCGCCCAACAATTCATGCGGCTTCCAAACACGGCCGGTACATCGTCCTGCGCGGACGTTCAGCCGCCCAATCAGCAACCGACCACCGATAGCCTTGTCGGCATCGTTCGTCGTGAAATTGAGGCGGCGTCGCCACTTTCCCATTTCGCACACCCTTCCCACGACTCTCGACCGACAGTATCTTTAATCCAAGCCGTCGTGAGGGAAGAGCTGGCTAACACAAAACTCCAGCCTGTTGCATCCGTGCCTCACCCTCGTGTCAGTTCTGTTCTTCCGCCTTACAAGAAATAAGGCAACGTTGCGCCGCTATCGGGATCCGGCCCAGTGGAGAACCCAAGACGATAAGCCGATATGTTTTCATTGCCACGGCGTTGGACATATTTCCTGTCACTGCCGGTATCGCCAACCTTCCTCCCCTCGCTCAATGTTGACATTCGCCGCGACGGCAATCAACCCCTGCAGTTTCCCGCTCGTAACAACTCACCGCTCCGAGACGCTCCTGTACCAACCCCCAGCTCCAGCCGTTCACCTTCTCCGCACGATCGTCGTTCCCGGTCCCCTCTGCCCCGCCGCTATTCATCGCCGCACCCCTCTGGCCGCTCTTCCTAGGAAAACTGTGCAATGCAGCTCCCGGAGGTGACGCTGCAACGGACCCACGACTTGCAAAGCCTCTTTTAACCTTGCCCACGCACGAGAACCAACTTGCCGTAGAAGTGGATGGCCTACCCGTTACTGCCCTTATCGACACCGGTGCACATATTTGTATCATGAGCTCTGATCTCCGTGAACGCTTACACAAAGTGCTCACACCTGCAGAGTCACGCGTTGTGCGTGTCGCTGACGGTGGAACTCCAGCCATGCTTGGAATGGGCACCGCACGCGTGAGCGTCGCTGGCCGCCACACGTCCGTGTTGTTTCATGTTCTTCGCCACTGCCCTCATGACGTAATCCTTGGACTTGATTTCTTGACTGACCACTCCGCTGTAATTGACTGCTCGGCCGGTGTCGTTGAACTTGACTTCCCCGCTTCACTAGACGCTCCTGACGTAGTCCAGAGCCAGCTCTCTTGTGCCGAGTTTGTTCGTTTGCCGCCCCAAGCACTCACCTGTATTGTCGCTGTACCTTGCCCCAGTGTACCGGATCGTGACTATGTGGTTACTCCGTCTACCAGTGTTCTTTTGTCGCACAACATTTCCTTTCCCCACACTGTTGTGACTGTTGCGACAAACCAGACTTGCTTGCCCCTCCTGAACTTCGGACTCTGTCCTCAAGTTCTTCCCTAAGGCATAGTTTTGGCCACCCTGTCACCATCAGGTAAGTGCCAGATTTCATCACTGTCATCTGATCCTACGTCAGCAATTTTGTCCGCCGACGCGCCCACTTCTCCGTAGGTACAGAGCGCTATCACAAAGATGATTGCCCCGGACCTTCTGCCCTCCCAAATCGACGACCTCCGTCATTTGCTCATCACATACTCCGACATCTTCGACTTTGACGGCCATTCCTTAGGTCAAACCTCTCTCGTCAAACATCGCATACATACTGGCTATGCGCGTCCGATTCACCAGCGACCTTATCGCGTGTCAGCATCCGAGCGCCAAGTTATTCAACAAGAGATAGACAAGATGCTTTCAAAAGGCATTATTGAGCCGTCCGCGAGTCCATGGGCTTCCCCTGTTGTCTTAGTTAAAAAGAAAGACAACAGTTGGCGATTTTGAGTTGATTATCGGCATCTCAATAAGATCACCAAGAAGGATGTATATCCTCTTCCACAAATTGATGACGCTCTGGATTGCCTTCACAGCGCGACCTATTTTTGATCCATCGACCTGCGCTCTGGTTACTGGGAGATCGCCGAAGTCGACATGGACCGTGAAAAGACAGCATTTGTTACAGCTGACGGCCTCTATCATTTCAAAGTTATGCCATTTGGCTTGTGCAATGCCCCTGCCACATTCGAGCGCATGAAGGACACGCTGTTGCACAGCTTTAAATGGTCTATCTGCCTGTGCTACCTGGACGACTTCATCGTGTTCTCCCCGATATTTGCCACACACCTCACAGGTCTTTCATCCATCCTGTTGGTGTTTCGTGCGGCTGGGATACAACTTAATTCTTCGAAATGCCACTTCGGTCGCCGCCAAATAACCATCCTCGGGAATCTCGTCGATTCAACTGGCGTCCGTTCCGACCCCGCCAAGGTTCGTGCTGTCATCGGGTTCCCTGTACCAACTTGTGCCAAGGATGTTCGGAGCTTTGTGGGCTTGTGCTCGTATTTCCGACGATTTGTTAGAAATTTTGCAGACATAGCCCGTCCACTAACAGATCTTCTCAGGAAAGACGCTCCGTTTTCGTGGGGTTTCGCTCAAGCCGCAGCCTTTTCACACCTTATCACGCTACTCACTACCCCGCCGATTCTCGCCCACTTTGATCCCAATGCTCCAACTGAAGTACGCACAGACGCGAGTGGCTACGGCATTGGGGCTGTTTTAGCCCAATGCCAACGTGGTTGTGATCGAGTTATTGCGTACGCCAGCCGGCTTCTTTCCCCTTCCGAGCGCAATTATTCCATTACCGAGCGCGAGTGTCTCGCTCTTGTTTTGGCAGTTAGCAAATTTCGCCCCTACTTATACGGGCGGCCTTTTAATGTTACCACTGACCACCACGCTCTGTGCTGGCTTTCGAGCCTCAAGGAATCAAATGGGCGTCTAGGTCGCTGGGCTCTACGTCTCCAGAAATTCACGTACACTGTGGTGTACAAGTCTTGCCGAGTACACCAGGATGCCGACTGCTTGTCTCGGCTCCCCGTTGATGCCCCCGAAGCTACCACGGAGGATACACCACCTGGCCTTTTCTCGCTCTCCGCTTTCAGCCACATTGGTGACGAGCAACGGTGGGACACGTCTCTAAATGATCTCATGAACGGCCCTGCAGTCTGGCTCGTCGGACCGGTCACTTCGCCTGTTTGTCATTGTAAATGGCACATTATATCGCCGTAACATGCACCCCGAGGGACAGGAACTACTACTCGTCGTTCCCGCACACCTTCGGGTGACCGTACTCGAGCAACTGCATGATGTCCCAACAGCCGGCCACCTTGGTGTTTCTAGGACGTATGACCGTGTACGGCGGCGCTTTTTCCGGCCCGGTCTCTACCGTAATGTTCAACGTTATGTCGCTGCCTGCGCGTCGTGCCAACGCCTGAAGAGGCCAACTCTTCCTCCCGCTGGGCTCCTCCAGCCTATTGACACACTCACCGAGCCATTTTTTCGTGTTGGCCTCGACCTTCTCGGCCCCTTCCTTCTCTCCTCCGCTGGCAATAAATGGATTGCCGTTGCTACGGATTACGCGACCCGTTACGCTATCACAAGACCTCTCCCGACCAATTGCGCTACAGACGTTGCCGACTACTTGATGTAAGACGTAATTTTACATCACGGCGCTCCTCGTCAGCTTCTCACCGACCGAGGTCGCTACTTTTTATCTAAAGTCATTGAAGACTTACTTCGTTCTTGTGCCACCAAACACAAACTTACGACTGCGTACCACCCCCAAACGAACGGTCTTACTGAACGTCTGAATCGCACTATCACTGATATGCTCTCTATGTATGCTTCGTCTGATCACCATGACTGGGACACTGCGCTACCTTTTGTCACCTTTGCATATAACTCCTCAAGCCATGACACCGCCGGCTCCTCTCCCTTCTATCTTATATACGGACGAGAACCAACGCTCCCTTTTGACGCACTTATTTCGACCCCTGCCGCACTGCTTACTGAATACGCGCTTGACGCCATTGCTACGGCAGAAAAGGCACGTCACATTGCCCGTATTCGCCTCTCTGCGTCGCAGTCATGGCAGAAGTTGTTGTACGACGCCCACCACCGGCACGCCCGCTTCTCTGTCCTTCTCTGGTCCCATTCTCGGTGCGTTGGCCTTTCCGAAAAACTACTTTGGAGATGCTCTGGCCCTTATCGCGTCCTGCGACGAGTGAGAGATGTCACTTACGAAATAGCCCCGCTCGATCCTACCACGTCTTCTCCTTCCTCAGACGTCGTGCACGTGGCCCGCCTCAAGCCATACCTCGCTCCCACCTTAGGCGCCGGGTCGGCGCTTTTCCGGCCGGAGGTTGCGCTACAAAAGGTCGATTTGGCAGCAGAGGCAGCGCAAGGAACATACGTCTGACATTTTTCTGCTTGACTTCCCAGGCGTGTCCAGATCAAGCTGTTACTGAAGATAAGCGCAGCGTGGCCACAACGCAAGTGGGTACGGCCGCACCGTCCGGTCATCGGCTGTTTCTGCTGGACCTTGCTGGGTCCCGTGGACCTTGTCGTCACTACTGTGCTTGGGATAAAAGAACGCCGGCATCGACAGCACACCAGTTGGCAACAGAGGCAGCGCAAGGAACATACGTCTGACATTTTTCTGCTTGACTTCCCAGGTTTGAAACTTTATTTCATAGAGCAAGTTTTTCGAATTGTTTGCAGCCTGCCTTTGTTGCCAAACCACAGTTACTTTTCCTTTTTTAGCGTAGTGAATCTTGTCTAACTGTGACTGCTTTTTCACTATGTCAACTGAACTATCAAATCTAGGGCGCGATCTGCGCAAGGAAATAAGAGAGCTCAAAAGTAGTCTTGAGTTCATTAACAAAGCGTTCGAAACACTGAGGCAGGAGTGCGCTGCGGTGAAAACGGAAAACGTGGCACTCAGGGCATCACAACAGGTGCTTACGCAACAAGTTGAAACACTAAAGAAGCAACTGCATGAAACGTCTCTCAAGGTCACTGCTAAAGACCAATATTCTAGAAACAAAAATGTCGAAATTAAAGGAATTCCGCATGAGCAGACTGAAAACCTTATTGATGTGTTAGGCAAAGTCGGTGATGCACTGGGTGAACCGATTAAGGAGCAAGACATCGAGATTTGCCATCGCGTCGCTACGCGAAAAGCCGACACAGAGCAGAGCACTGTGGTTGTTTTCAACCAACGAGCAAAGCGTGACAAAGTTATTGAAAAGGCACGGAAGGCTAGAATCAATTCTAAAGACTTGGGTTTTGACAAGAGGCAAGTAATATTTCTAAATGAGCATCTCTGTCCGCAGCTAAAGAAACTTCTTGGTGTGACCATTGCTAAGAAGAGGGAACTAAACTGGCGTTTTGTTTGGGTAAAGGGCGGTAAAATATTTGCACGGAAAACGGAAACATCTAACGTAATCCGGATTGGCTGTGAGGCAGATGTCGAAAAGATGCGCGAGTAGGTTCGTTCGCCTAAGGATTGTTTGATCAGACCCCTTATATTATTTGCACCATGGCAATGATTGCACCAAGAGACGTCACCAAACCAAGTTCACATGATTATCTTTCAGTTTTTCATTGTAACGCGCAGTCGGCTAGGCATAAACACGACGAGTTGACTGCGCTTCTCGGTGATTTCCCATTTCAGTTTGACAATGTCATGATTACGGAAACATGGTATAGAACAAATGAGGAGGTATTTTGTATGCCCGGTTTTCAAACTTTCTTTTTGAATCGTTCTGATAGGTGTGGCGGGGGTGTATTACAGCTTGTTTCCGAAAAAATTTCTTGTAGCATGCTCCCAAGTTACTCTGCAATGACACTAGACTATGAAGTGCTAAGTCTGGAATCGCACAGGTGTGTTTTCACTGTTGTGTATCGTCCCCCTGGTGGTGACATTGAGAGTTTTTTCACATTTTCGGAAGGGTTGTTGTGTTTTGTGTGTACAAATGACCTACGACTTGTCATCGGCGGTGATTTGAATATTAACCTTTTACTAAGTACGCGGAAGTCACGCAGACTGCGCATTGTCCTCGATTCATTTGGCTGCAGAAACGTAATTACAGCACCCACACGCACTTGTGCTAACTGCGAGAGCTTGCTTGACTTGTTTATCACAAATAGCGCAGATGGTTGTGTACAGTCGGGTGTAATTGCAGGAGACATAGGTGACCATTCGCCAGTGTACATGTTCTGTAAAGTGAATCATTCGTCTAGGAGCTCGCATCATTCTGAGTCATTTCTGGTTCAAGTTATTAATCTGAAGACTCTAAAATCATTTCGTACAGAAATCGAAAAAATAAGTTTCAGCTCTATGCTTGATTGCACAGAAGCAGATGAAGCTTACGACATATTCATGCGTACACTTCTGAACGTTTACGAATACTGTTTTCCATGTAAAAAAGTCAAAAGGTCGAAAAAAAATTAGGAAGCCATGGCTTACAAATGAATGCTTCAGAATGATCCGCGAAAAAAATATGCTGTATGCAAAGTTTGTGAAGACTCGAGAATCCGCGGACTTCACCTCTTTTAAAAAGCACCGAAACTTTGTGAATAAATTTCTGAGGAACGCTAAGAACCAACATTTTCAACATGTCTTTAATAGAGCGGGAACTCGGCGCGATGTCGTGTGGCGCGTAATAAACAAACTACTACTACCTGAATCTCGTAAACAGCAGGAGTTAGAGCTAATAGTTGATAATAAAGCAATTAATGGTGAAGAATTAGCTGACAAGTTTAACAAACACTTCACGTCATTAATCTCAAGCTCGCATGATGTAAACGTGACTTCCTTTCTAAAAGAACCAAACAGCCACACTGCCTTTTTCAAACCTACAATACCAGAAGAGGTATACTTGGCATTTACGTCGTTAAAGAACAGCACATCGCGCGATATAAATGGATTGGAGATTAGGCCCATAAAATTTGTGCTAGACCTTTTGTTGCAAGCGCTTACCCACATTTTTAATCTTTGCTTATCCAGTGGCGTCTTTCCTGAGAAAATGCAGCACGCAAAAGTGATCGTTTTATTTAAGTCCGGAAACAAGAACGAGTTAACAAATTATAGGCCAGTATCTGTACTTACTGTGATTTCGAAGGGCCTAGAAAAATCATTTGCAAGAGGATTACGTCATTTTGTGATAAGCACAGTATCTTATCAGATATGCAGTTTGGTTTCCGGCATGGGATGTCTACAGAGCTTGCTCTGCTAACGCAAAAAGAAATAATCCTAAATAATTTCGAGAGTAAATTGTTAACACTAGACATTTTCATAGATTTTTCCAAAGCCTTCGACTCTATTAACTACACAACCCTATTTGTAACATTACCACATTACGGCTTTCGCGGGATCCCCCTTAAACTTTTGCAATCATATCTTCAACACAGAAAACAGTGTGTCGCTATTGGATCGAAACTTTCATCACTAAGAACATTAACACAAGGTGTTCCCCAGGGAAGTGTTCTTGGACCTATTTTATTTAATCTTTATATTAATGATATCACAAATATTAGTAAAGATGCACAGTTCATAATCTACGCCGATGATACTAGCCTTTTTTTTCGTTCATTTTACATTGTACATCTTATAGCTTTAGCAAACACGACTCTAAACTTATTACAAAAGTGAAGTAACTCAAATTCCTTAGCGATTAATACGAATAAAACTAAGGCTATACTGTTTACACCTCCGCAAAAGCACGTAATCTGTAACTCTGCTCCTTATCTCGGCGTAGAAAGGATAGAACTAGTAGATAATGTAAAAACGTTAGGAGTGATTTTTGACAAACATTTAATTTGGGATGCACACGTAGAACGTATTATGTCCAGCCTGCCAAGAACATGTGGTATAATTTGCCGATTACGACACATGCTGCCTTCTAAAATAAAGCTGTTGTTATATAACAGTCTCTTCGTTCCACATGTTAACTATTGTAATCTAATGTGCGGTACGACATCGCAAACAAACATTCATAGTTTAAAAGCACTACAAAAGAAAGCCGTCCGGCATATTATTAATGCTCCATTTGATGCACATACATTCGAAATATTTCTCTCTTAATGTGTTGCCTATTCAACACTTTTATGAATAGAACTTTGTCTTGAAAATTAAAAAATATTTTTGGTCTAACAATACGGTTTTCAGAAATTTGTGCAACCTAACGGAATCAACGGTAGTGTTGTATGAATTCAGAACCCGGAATCAGTGGGTATTGCCTTTCTCAAGAACCAATTACGGTTTGAAGCGATTGCAGAACCAAGTGCCAAGAATACTAAACTTGTTATATGCTTCTCATACTGAGCGGAACATGATTACAAGAAATACATTGAAAACAAATTTAATAAATAATGGTAAAGTTTTATAAAAACCACATTTGCAATCTTGTTTACAATGTCTCGAACCTTTCTATATTCCCTTTTGTTACGCTTCTTTTTTGTGAGTGTACCACTGTATAATGCCGATATTTCACAATAAACTTGTATAGCGTAAATCTTAGCGTGTATCTACATTTGTGCATAAAGAGCCTTACATATGTGCGAGTAAATTATACTTCTTGAATATTGATGTTTGTATATGTATAGATGTGAATATGTTTTGAACTTCTCTAACCCATTTTTGTATTTATATATGCTGTAACTGATGCCAAGGAAAGGGGAAGGAATCCCGTCAAGCTGCTTTTATGCAGCTTTTTGTTCCTTGCCCCTGCATCTTTTTCTCTTTTTCTCTTTTTTCTTCTTTGTAAGAAAGGGAGGAAAAATGCGAAAATAAAGTTGAAGTTGATGTTGAGGTTAATGTTACGAGACTGCGCGTAATGGGACAAAGATAACGTTGACCATTTGGGTGAAGAAGACGACGATTAAAGAAATTGTCTTTCCGCCATCTTGGCAGTGCCCCCTACAGCTCGCTGTAGATATTTTGTAAATATATTTTCAGTTATATACCATTTCTAGTGACAATATATTCCCATAATTGCCTGAAAAACCTCCTCGATGGGTATAAACATATGCTCCCATAGTTCCCTGCAAAACCACCTTGATGGATGTAAACATATGTTCCCATAATTTCCTGCAAAACCTCCACAATGGGTGTAAACATATACTCCCATCATTCCACCCACAACCTCCGTTCAGCAGGGGAGTAAACATTTTACTCCGCCTGACCGGAGTATATCGCACTCCCATCGGGGAATGCGGTAGAGAACAAGTCATTTACTCCCATCTCGGCTCATTTTTGCTTACAGTGTAGCATCGCGTCAACGGGCGAAAAACTCGATTTGGAAATAATTTCAAATAATTGCCTATTCGTCTTGTAGGCGGCAAAATAAAGGACACGAAACAGGGAGTCCTACGAAACGCGTTTAGCCAGGTCGTGGGTACGGGCGCACGTAGAGAGGCGACTTGCACTGACGATTTTCGCACACCTCGGTGCACCACCGCGATAGGAGTGAGAGCCGCGACGGCGGGGTGGGTGGCTAACTTGACCCACGTTCGTTCATCTATCCACACCGAAGCACCACCTACCCCTTCCAAAGCGTGCGCGATATGATTGAGGGCAGCTTCTCGCGACGAGTCTGTGATAATTTGAGATTTGAAGACTTGATAATACATACCCACAAAGTCTACTATAGCGGCAAAGATGGGATCACCCAGTGCAGCTTCAGACACTTTGGCTTCATGTGAGCCTTTGCACGCGAAAGAGAATCGAATCTAGCTAGCGATGCATATGCACCATTTGCGGCGTAAAGTGCATACAGTAGAGTATGACGGTGACAAGAACTTTTATTGGTCCTGAGGAACTGTGGCCAGGGGGGAGCCGAAGGCTCCCTCAGGTCAAATCGGTGGCTCCACCCACGATGGCACCGGGAGGCGAAATCCCGTTGCGATGCCGTGAGCTCTTTGGACTGCCTGGAGCTGGATGTGGTGGTGGTAGCTCCTGAGGAACTCCTCCCACTGTTCCTTTGTGGCAAGTATCGAGTTTTCTATGGCTGGGCGCAGCCAGAGCATATGATCAAAAGAGCATGAATTGGCTCCGCATTTGGGGCACGACTGCGGGAAGTCTGGGTCTGTCCTGCTAAGGGACCGCGGAGTGGGGTACGTGTGGGTTTGTAGCATTCTGAGCATGCTAGCTTGTGGTTTATTTAGTTTTGGGTGAGGAGAAGAGAACCACCTCCTTTCCAAGCGGTAGTGTGAGACGATTTCGTGAATGGTGTACAATGGGTCTTTCTGGATGTAAGCCTTGTTACGAGGATGGCCGTTGACGCCTGCGCGGATCGTGAAATCGCGCGCCAACCGGTGAGCCCGTTCGTTGGCGTAGCAGCCGTGCGGTTGGATCGAGTCCCCCAGGTGGGCCGGGAACCATGAAATGGGGAAATATACTTCCGTGCCGATTTGACCGAAATTAGTGAGGGTGTTGATCGCAATCCTATTCGCCCATTTCGATACGCGCGCCGCCGAAAAGGACCTAACGGCTGTACGGGAGTCCGAGAAGACGAAGAGGGGAGAATGTGCGCTGTGTATGGCCAGGGCGATAGCCGCCTCCTCCGCCTTGTGAGCAAAATTGGTGCGCACAGAGGCCGCATTCACCAGATTGACTTTCGCATCCAGTATACCGATAGGGCGAATGCGTCTCCGCTGCATCTACGAATAGAGCGTGTAGTCCCTGTCGAGTGATCAGTTTCAGGATTACCCTCGTTGTGTACTGGGTGAATGTTGCGCGGAATCGGGTCTACCTTGATTAGGGAACTACCATATTTAGGTAGACAGACTTTATCCTCCGGGTCGTCCCTGGGCCGAATGCCCACCTCGTTTAGTATTCTAACTCCTACCCTGCTGGACGATAGTCTATAAACCTGCGCCGCCGAGTGGGCTTCTATAATTTCGTCTATCGTGTTATGGAGCCCTAGCTTCAGTAGTCGTTCCGTGCTCGTGGACTGGGGCAGTCCCGGCACACGTTTGAGGCCCATTCTTTTCATCATCACCACCACCACCACCATAATCATCATCATCAGCCTATATTTAAGTCCAATGCAGGACGAAGGCCTCTCCCTGCGATCTCCAATTACCCCTGTCTTGCGCTAGCGTATTCCAACTTGCGACAGCAAATTTCCTAACTTCATCATCCCACCTGGTTTTCTGCCGTCCTCGACTGCGCTTCCCTTCTCTTGGTATCCATTCTGTAACACTAATGGTCCATCGGTTATCTATCCTACGCATTACATGGCCTGCCCAGCTGCATTTCTTCCGCTTAATGTCAACTAGAATATCGGCTATCCCCGTTTGTTCTCTGATCCACACCGCTCTCTTCCTGTCTCTTAACGTTACTCCTAAGATTTTTCGTTCCATCGCTCTTTGTGTGGTTCTTAACTTGTTCTCGAGCTTCTTTGTTAACCTGCAAGTTTCTGCCCCATATGTTAGCATCGGTAGAATGCAATGATTGTACACTTTTCTTTTCAATGACAGTGGTAAGCTCCCAGTCAGGATTTGGCAATGCCTGCCGTATGCACTCCAACCCAATTTTATTCTGCGAATTTCTTTCTCATGATCAGGGTCCCCTGTGAGTAATTGACCTACATAAACGTACTCCTTTACAGACTCTAGAGGCTGACTGGCGATCATGAATTCTTGTTCCCTTGCCAGGCTATTGAAAATTGTCGTTGTCTTCTGCATATTCATCTTCAAACCAATTCTTACAATTTCTCGATTAAGGTCCTGAATGATTTGTTGTAATTCGTCTCCATTGTTGCTGAATAGGACAATGTCATCTGCAAACCGAAGGTTGCTTAGATATTCGCCGTTGATCCTCACTCCTAAGCCTTCCCAGTCTAAGAGCTTGAATACTTCTAAGCATGCAGTGAATAGTATTGGAGAGATTGTGTCTCCTTGCCTCACCCCTTTCTTGATAGGTATCTTTCTACTTCTCTTGTGGAGAACCAAGGTAGCTGTGGAATCCTTGTAGATATTTGCTAATATATTCACGTATGCCTCCTGTACCCCTTGATTACGCAATGCCTCTATTACTGCTGTTATCTCTACTGAATCAAATGCCTTTTAATAATATATGAAAGCCATATATAATCTATGAAAGCCCGTTCTTATAAGCGCGTCTAATTTGGCCTTTTCTGCCCTGCTCGAATTAAGGTAGGGAGTTATATAGGTATTGTGGCTTAGGAAAAATGGCCTGGACAGCTTGATAAGATTGTCCTCCTTTAGCCCGCCTCTTCGGTTGGAGATGCGGGTGATCATTTTGATGACGTTTCCAGCCTGACCAGCGAGCTTATTGAGAGCCGTCGCGTTGCAACCCTTGGCGTCGATGAGCAGACCTAGAATTTTGACGGAGTCTACCCTAGGGTTTGGCCGCCCGTTTTTGGCTGTGATAACTATTGAGCGAATTTCCCGAGGCTTGAGGTTTCTGACTCCCTGCCTAGATTGTCTGTACAGCAAGAGTTCCGATTTGGACGGGGGGAGATCAAGCCCGTGTCGATGGTTTCTAGCGCGTTCTGTAATGAGTGTTCAATCGTGGCCATTGATCCTCCCGGCACCCAGATTGAAATGTCATCCACGTAAATGGCGTGTCTCGTGTTCGTGATCGCGGCGAGGCGAGCGGAAAGCCTGTATATGGCTATGTTGAACAGTAGCGGGGAGAGTGGTGAGCCCTGTGGGGTGCCACGGTTTCCCAGCTCGTATGGACCTCCCGAAACCGTTCCCAGCCTGATGTGTGCCTTGCTGTTCGCCAGGAAGGACCTTGTGAAGTCGTGAAAGTTCCTTCCCATGTTAAGGGCAGAAATTTATCGCAGTATGTGCCTGTGTTTGACCCTGTCGAAAGCTTTGGCGAGGTCCAGCGCGAGGATTCCCGTTTCGTCCCGGGTCTTATCAAAAATAGCCCTCTTGAGAAGAAGCATAGCGTCCTGCGCTGATAGGGACTGTCTGAACCCGATTAGGTTGTGCCTAAAGAGTTCCCTGTTCTCAATGTGTGCAACGATTCTGCTGTGGATCGCGTGTTCCGCGACCTTGGCGATGCAGGACGTAATAGAGATGGGGCTCAAATTATCGATGTGCCGGGGCTTACCCGGCTTAGGGATGAGTACTACGTTGGGAGTGCGCCATTCTTCTGGGACTTGGCCGGAATTTCCTACCCGGTTGATCTCGTCTGTACGTGTTTCGATGGCCCTGTCATCTAGGTTCCTGAGGAGCTTATTCGTGACTCCGTCTCGCCCCGGCGCCGATCGGCTGTTAAGTTTGTACAGGACGTGTCTGATTTCGGACGTCTCAAATGGTTCGTCCAGATCTGGCGGCGGATGGCCTTCGTAAGCAATTTTCTCGCCCCGGCGGTCCGAACTGTGGGCAAGTGGGAGGTAAGTGTACGCTAGGTTTTCGGTTACCTCCTTCTCTGTGAGGCCTATCGAGAATTGTTTCTTTACGAGTCTATCCGACGCGAGATTCAGTGTGCTCCTGGATTGCTTATCGCTGTTAAGGAGATTTTTAAGCAGGCTCCATTTACTTCCCCTTCGCATGCGATCGTCCGTTTCTGCACATGTTTCATCCTATTACTGTCTGGCGATTTGGGATGCGTAGGACTCGATTTCTCTTTTGAGGCGCGCGATTCGCGCCCTTAGTCTGCGGTGGAGTCTATGGGTCCTCCACCTTTCCAAGAGGGAATTCTTTGCCTCCAGGAGGTGGGCAAGCTTGTACATTTCTTTTTCTGTCAATGAGTGTTTGGGTAATGAGGTCAGTTTTTCTTCTTTACACGGTGTTAACGGGTCATTTTTATTTTTTTAAGTTGAGCATTTGGAATTGAAGGAAAAAATAAGAAAATACAATTGTTTTCATTGTTTCTCCTTGTTTTCCATGTATATATAATGCGCGGAACGAAATTTGTCTTAGTGGTTGATTTTTCATTATTCTAGGCCACACTAGGTCTCGTCTTGTGGAGACACTTGGAACACACGCGTATATTTTTTGACATTTCGTCAGCACTCTCTCCCATTTGAGTCGTATAAAAAATGATTACGAGGATTGCTACAGCAGTTCATTTTTTTATTCGATTTTTTTCTGAGCAATTTTTCATATTTTTTAGATGCCCATGTGAATGAAGTCATCGGAAAACCCTGTTTTGTTGCTCGCTAAAATGACCCGAGGTTAAGGCCCCGAACAGTTGTTTTTTTATGTCACATTTTTTTAGAAATGTAAAGAGCACGAATGTCGTCGTGTATGGATCCCAACTTGTCGCATTTACATCCTTTTGTTTCAAACTAAATCTATCGCAAGAGCTTAAGGATTGCTTTCTTCTTCACACTCATACCCAGGTAAACAAAAAAGGACGAAGTTGCTCGAGACTCACCTGGTTGGAACGATTCGGAAGCAAATAGACTCTCTTTGGAACTCAAGAACGAGTACAATATTTTATAATCTGGACGAGTAAAAAATTACCAAGAGTTTGTGGGAACATGGAAGGCTCCAATTCGAGACAAGTATATCTACCAGCTAGTGTCCGACTTCGACTCGTCGCCCGATGACCAACCACTCACCCTTGAAGATGTTCACCAGAGGAGCGTGGCCGTTGCCAAGGAGACGGTCAATATTTCTTCTTAATTCCTTCTTCATATTATCAACAAACTCCGCATCACGGTCAATGTGATGTATACCAAAGGGACTGGCCCGCACAAACACACCGGGAAAGAAGCTACAAGGTGGGAGACCACACATTGTCCAGCTAGAAGAAGAAATGCGCCTGGAGGAGGCGCCACGCAGTGTGGTGCCATCTCTCGAGGCGCTTTTCTTCATCTAGCTGGACAGTGCAACCCGCGCCGCGGAGCTCACGAAGTGCTGGCGTTCAAAAGAGCACAAACAACCCGGTCTCAGCACCATAAGATGACAATCAAGTGTATGATGCTCTGTATCTGCCTTTTGAACGCCGCTATTGGTAATGACAAATGAAACTTCGACGTACTATAAGTTACAGCTTGAGTGAGATTGTGAACAAACATTAGGAAGAAATCAGAAGCAATATTTTATGTAACTTGTTTGGGCAGTAACTAGCTTATGTATTGCGGTCCAGTACAAAGGGTTGGGGTCAGAGACCGCATTTTCTTCAATTTTTACTGGTTGCGCGGATGATCTCGTTTTGTTCTCGTTCCGTTCCCGTCTTGAGTGCCCGGATAACGACTGTGGCTTTTTTTGCCAATGGTTGTGTCCTCCACCACTCTGTCATTAGCCTCACTGACATCTCTTGAACATAGTCATCTTAACCGTAGACCTAATACACAGGTATTTAAAGCGGGGTCCTGTCGGTTTTCTGCAGTGAATCAACCTGGGTAAATAAGAATCACCATGAACAATCTCTTCGCTCGCCAAGGCAAGAGGCCTTTTTATTATCGTCATCATCACACATTCTTCTCCAAAAACGCACTCCGTCGATAACACAAGCTAGCCCATAGTTAACTCATCGTCATATCGCTATTTTGTAGCGCCAATCAACCGTAGATAACAGCCCAGTATATGATGTTGAAGAGCACAAATGCGGCGGGAAATGCGAATCTGGATATCTTGTCCGCTCTTGTGAACGAAGCCGTATCCCCGCTTCGTTTCTCTGCGTTGGCCGCGACACCACGGAACGCAGCCAACCACCGTAGAATATGAACTGCCGTGCCTCGTTTCCCCTGCATAATAATAATAATAATAATAATAATAATAATAATAATAATAATAATAATAATAATAATAATAATAATAATAGTAGTAGTAGTTGTAATAAACGCTAAAACTTAACTTGAAGGCTACGTACATGAATTCTGATGAGAAAATGTTGTTCTTTTCACTAAACCCCCTTACCTGTTCAACTCGAGAAGGCGGCTTTTCCCTCGGGTGCCTAGCCAAAAACGTTTTGCTGATCAAGCACACATGTTGAAATGTATGTTTCGTAAAGCGGTTCATTAATTCTATAAACCTAAGGGGGATACATACAATTGTCGGTACTGTCATCCTATGCAACATGTTTTATCCATACACACTTAATGCTCCGCACATCTCAAAACTTTATGTCACGCATTGTTTATATATGTAATACTTCGCACACTCTCTATGCCTAAATGCAAACTGCAGTTGATGCGAACAAACATTGTGAGACGCCGATTTAGTGCGTGCCTCCGATTTGTCATCTCAGACTGCCTTTGATTGCGTGAGGTAATCTTTTAAGCCAATAAGCGCTGGCGTGTGCAACGCTTAGGACAGTCCTCCACAGTTCTGGTCGACAAAGTGGAAGTATCCAGTGATGTTAGTGGCCGAAAGCGATATTTGATGTCGGCCACATTTCGATGCTAGGAAATGCAGAAACGCCCGTGTGCCTTTGTAAATATTGGCCCAGATGTTTGGCCCGCACGTTGCAACATCTGCGGCACCAGCGCCCGTATTCTTGGTCCTTCATATTGATCACTTTGGTGCGCTTTTGCGTGACTAGCATCACACGCGCGGGCGTCAACGGGTGACAGCATTCCCCGGCACAGTGCTAATCACGCTACGTTAGCATAGTGCAAGGAACGCTGTCGCCTGCAGATGCCGGCACATCCGGTGCTGTACTACACGCAGGCTCGTGAAAGTGACGGTAACCCCGAAATTAATGACTAAGCTTTGGCGCCCTACTGCACTCATTGAGGGTCTAGGAGATGGTTTAGATTTGCGTGAGCTCGGCTAAAACCTCATTCAGGCTGCCCGTTCAGGGTTACAAAGTGCGTTAAAGAGCGTTGACGCGGAACCCTGAGCAAGGGAAGCTTCGACAGTGTAGCCCACTGTTAACCCTTTAATGCCAAGCGTTGCCCAGAACAAAAATATTTTTCTTTCGTCAGCTACTGTGAATTGATACTCCTAAAGCCATTTCCTGATACACCTGGGTATTCTCAACCTTTCAAAAGGAAAAAGGCAGAGCATTACCTGCTCATTCTTCTAAGAGAACGAAGGATGCACAGAGGTTTCGTCCCACTACTCCACCTGTGAACGCTAGTAAGTGCATTTGTATTGTCACAATAAGAAGAAAGTAATGTTTGATTTAGTCTGCCGCAGGAAACACTATAGCGGTGCTACGTGTGGCAGTCATGCACGTTCATAATGCTTTGTTTGTGCGTAAGGAAGTGACAAAAATAGTGTTGCTACGGGGCTACAGGACTGGACACTTGAGGGTATGTGCATAGTGTTTCGTGTGCAGGCGCTTTCCGCGATACGGGGAAAATATAAGCATACGCGTGTGTGTCGCGATATTCGGGTAGACGTATATCGGGGTGCGCGTGTGTATCGTGATAGGCGTGTTGGCATGTATCACGATTTTCGCAGCTTTTGCAGCTATACAAAGTGAACCAGGTTGTGTATATTGCTTCCGGTCTTCGTTATATAACTTCAAAAAAAAGAAAACAAAGTAGTGCTAGTTGTTGTGAATTGTTTATATTAATTTGACCATGAAATGAAGAAGCAGATTACGAACAATATTTTCTAAATTTTTTGTTATCAATTTTTCTTACTTGTTAGGTGAGGAAGACGAGACGGGGGACGAGAAGAAGATTTCTGAGAGATGAGGAAATCGAAGGGATGATTACTCTCTCCAATGGAAAAAATATCGGACGTCAATCTCTATAGCCACCCAGAACACTCAGAAAATCAGACTACCTATTCTTTAGTTGTTCCAATAAAGAAGGTCACTCGTCCTGTAGCCTTGAGACAGTCTACATGAGGTACAATGGTGTAAACCATTGGCCCAAATTCATCCACACCCAAGGTATGCACACCTGGACACACTTTTGTCCACTGCGCCAAATACAAGACGCAAGACGCAAATACATCTTCTCCCAAGCCGCCATTGCTCCGATGCGTTCCACCAGTAACACGACCGCAAGTGCCCAGAGTTGCTCAGGAGCAACACCTCATTGTTTCTTTCCGAACATTTTCTTTCTCACAGGATTTGTTATGTCCTATGTGCTCAAGAACAATCCCAGTGTTTTCATTTATTTATCTTAATTAGTAAACTTTTGGGCATAAAATGCTTAAAGGGAACACTTAAACGCAGAGTAATTTTCCAATCTGTTAAGTGCACAAAAAGTACAATCACCTGGTTTCTTAGCAGATGACGCTGTTAATGGCATTGGTACTTTTCTACACACCTGTGCAGCGCATTGACATTGCATCGGCTGGCACTTGCCGCTATAGCACAAGCAAAGTGAGAGGCGCAAATTAGAGTGTTTCTTTTAATAGCAGATTACACTGCACAATCTCAAGCACAGTTGTGAAAGGTGCGGGAATGGTGGGATAAGAATAGCGTAAGCCGCTGGTTCCATGCACATTGCTCTCTTGCAAAATTTCAGATAGACTGGCCACCGCTATTCGTGGTTTTCGCTCGGAAAGCGCCTTCCGGCGCATTGTTTTATCGAAGACCTACTCCAGAGCCGCCTCATCAGTCGCCAGGATTTAAAACGATAATGTAAGCTGCCTTCTACCCACTGAATTTCCCCCCAGGTCCCTTCCGGAGCACTCACCGCCCAAATCCAGGCGGCCTTGTTGACGGGTGTGCGTGCCGGCTCAAGCAGTGGTCTCTTGGTCCACATGCCCTGCGCCGTCTGGGCGAGAGCCGCGAAGACGAAGAGAACACAGACCACCATCCAGTGGTCGAGCGCCGTCATTGACGTGGACGGCGGCAGAAGCTGTCGCGCTGCGCAAGTGGGTGGCATGCAGAGACACCATGAAAGTGCTAGCAGTACTATAGGGTTGCAATGTGGACTTGTTGCTATGCTATTTTACAATACTAGTGTAGTGCAAAGAAGACGATGACACGATAAGCGCACATAAACACCAAGACAGGCACTCCCTTCCTACAATATTCTGGTTGTTGTTAGAAGAACCGTGCCTTTCTGGTCACGTGCTCTTCTCTTGTATCCTGGGGTGATTTGCGCTAGACTATACTATTACGAGGCAGCAGTACGTCTCACTCTCCTCCAATTTCTGTCATGCAGTACGCTCCGACAATCAAATATATATTTCGCGATAACGGTGTGTATCTCGTATCTAGTAAATCAATCTTTTATTGAGCGGTGCTGAAATCTAAAGGCGGCAGTACTTCCGTCATTAAAAATTTGTTACCATCTTATCAAATACAGTCTTTTTCATGTAGGAAGAAAGTTCTTAAGTAAGGCACTTGCTGGAGTCGTGTGATAGGATGTATCCGGTCAGGAGTGCTGCATGGTGCTCGAACTGGTGCACACGTTATTCAATTCACGCAGCAAATTGCCCCTATTGTTTCATGACATTCACCGACAACGCCCTTTGCTATTTCCTCTGTCAGAAATTATCGCATCTCATTAGATGCCGTAAGCTGTCTGTTTTACCTTGGACTGCCATGTTGACTTTTCGTGGAACAGTTTGCCACTTAAACAGCGTCATACTTGAGCATACCAACTATCCCTTTATAACAAAAATAACATTCCTATTTGACGAGATCGAGGACATGCAGTACACGCGAACACAAGCCATGTGTTTTTTCATTTGTATTTAGTTTGCGCAGTCCACATTGCTCATACATATGTGCTTTGTCTTTTCTGTGTTGTTTTTGTTATACCTGTGCCCCTTGTGTTCAGGTGCGATAAAAGTAATTGAAACACGAGCGATGTTAGCGAACTGCATCCCAGTGCCTCTTGCAGCTTCGGGAGGAAGTAATAAATTGTAACACACCTGCGCGCTCGAAGACACGCGGGCATTTCAGCTACGCTAGCCTGTGTCACGGTTGCGTGTCCACCGCGTGAGAATTTCAAAAACAGCTGCGCTATGAGCGTTGCGGGGTATACTTGTTATTTTAGCAAAAAAGTGTTTTATGACGGGGTGCACCATCAACTTAGTGTAACGGATGTGACGTCGGCGCGAACGGGTTCAATATGCTCTTAGGGATGGCACCGCCATCTAGGAGCGGTGAAGCAAAGTACTCCATCATGACACTAACGAGCGCCGACAGTGAGCGCTTCGGTAGTCTCAACGCAGCGGAGGCTCCAACGCGGTGTAGCCAGTGTAGGCCTCCAGAGGTGACGACGCAGTTCCAACACATGGTTTGTCTTACGCGTCGGATTAGCCTATGACGCCTTATCGCCTACGGAGTGCAGCTTCGACATGCATCAGCAGTGCTTACACGCCGCCTACTGTTTCGCTTGCGATGGCACAACTAATAGCGAATTCCAATGGCATCACTTCCGAAGCAGCATTTTCTGCTCTTTTTGGAGCAACAATGTTCGAATGGCAGATCGGATGCACTGAATGAGTGTTTCAATGGCAGATTGAGAGCACTCGCGGAGATCAGCGGAGCGGAGCGCAACTCTCGGTTGACGCATTTCCTGTTTCTAGCCAGCATTCACGCCGGGATACCCTAGCCGGGACGCCGGTATCGACGGACGCAATGGCCGCAGCTTTATCCCGTCGCGCGCTTTTGCTCACGCTGCTTGAGAGCGACAACTCTGAATGTGACCCTTCAAGTTCGGATTCGTGCGGCGCTGAATCTGACAGCGACGCTGAAGCCACCGCTTACGGGCACGTCTTCGAAATCTTGTCTCCTAAAGTAGGGCTGCTTCGCTTCGTGACGCTTGCACAACGCACAATGAGACTTCTAGTGCGTGGTAGTTTCAGGTGTCCCTCTACCTGCTATCTTCAAGAGCGTCTCCTTTTCTTCACAGATGCCGACAGCCACATGTGCAGCGCCGCAACGCGAAAGTCAGCAATTTGTAAAGGTTTGTTATTTTGTTTGTACTTTCCTCCCGCTTGTTTTTTTTGTCTGTTTGCTTCCACCTTGTCTTTTAGCAGATACATATTTTATTGTGGCCTGCCTCTACGTCCCCGTAGTGGCGTGCGTGCTGTTCAGACATGGTGTACCACGGAGAAGCCGCCGCGGTGGGCGGCGACCTAGGAGGATTTAAAAAAATTGCTGGAGTGGAAGCCGCCTATACCTACCCACAGAGGACAGTGAAACCGCCAACGGCCATCTTGCGGTAGGCAGGAAACCAGCTGCGCAGCATATCGTGTGCTTTTACGGCCGTTTTTCCCCGCAAATTATCAACTAAACGAAACGATTACTAAAATGACATTTGGGAGTGGGTCAACTTGAAATTGGGAGTGGGCCAGCTTAAAATTAGGGGGCGGGTCAACTTGAAATTTGGATGAGGGCCTATTCTAAATGTGGATGTGGGCCTACTTGAAATTTGGATGTGGTCCTACTTGTAATTTAGGGGTGGGCCAACTTGAAATTTGGAAGTGGGACAAATTGAAATTTGGGGGTGGTGAGCATGGTTAAATCCAACCCGCAGGAGTGAACTATGCTGGTTGCAATGGGGCTGCACGCATACGAAGGTGCTGCAGATGCTCTTTTGTTCAGGAAAGATTACCGTGCTCTACAGTCGCTGCACGCAATGCCGCGGCAGCCGAGCTTTCTGCCCACCACAGTATGGCGGTACTGGCTGCACTTGAAGATCGCCCCCTCCACTTCAGCAAATGTTTTTAAACGCTCTAGGCCGCGACATTAGACGATTATCCCCTCCGGCACGCAAGGGACGCTGGGTAGCTGCATATCTGGTTACCGGGTGTGCACGTGCGCCCCCTTGCCATACCCTTGCTCTCGCTGCAGGGCTTGTGTTCCAATTGCGGATTTCGAGGCGTCGCTCTACGCCGCAGTAGCATGCTCGCTGGCGGAGTAAGCCGCCCACTCCGAACTCGGACATTTTAATTCGACATAAGGAAACTGCTGCGCTAAGCGGCGCAGAAAGGCAACGACGTCGACGGGTGAATTTCGCTTTGTTCCAGCGAGAGACCCGCCAGCGTGAAGCAGAACGCGTTCGCTCATTCGCGGCACACTGTGCGAATTCTTCCACTTGCATTCCTGAAGCTGAACGCGTCGCAACTCCACTGGCTAGCCAAGACACTACGGAGACGGACCAAAATGTTCCAACCTTCGCCGAAGCGACTCGGCAGCAGGACGCCGCTTGTCAAAAGGACGCTGCGCGCACAAGCAAACCTGCAACACGGTCGCGTACCCGCAAATCGTGCGCCTTTCCCTGCAGCGGACCGTGAGCTCACAGAGCGATTTACTAACAACCCGTTCGGTTTCGCTGGTACGGTTTGCGAACGCCTGTGCTCATGTCAATTCAGCCACCACCAGGGGTTGCTCATGGTCGTCAACGTCATTCGTCAAGATGGAGGAGATGTCAGCGTGGGTGCATGCGCATCAAACGGGGCCATGCCAGCCCAGTACGAATAGACATTGTGCGCATTTGTCCTCTTATAATTCATAATTATTCGCGCACAATAAACATGCGACATCTTGTGTGAAGACATGTATCACTTTCGTGTTCTACCGATTCCTATGAAATAGGGATCAACCATATTTTTTTAAAACCAATGTGGTTCGTAGTTAGTTCAGCGATATATCCTACAATAACCATACTTCTATACGCCACGCATGACCGCGTTTCCAGTTTACAGAATGGCGATGGTGTTTCTCGGAAATGCGCCCCTTTTTTAATACTTTCAGTTTCTCGTAGTAGAAGAATAAATGTACGTGTGTCGCTAGTTCATTAATTTTTATACCTGTAACTATTGAAAATTTGACCTGGCGACGTTACTCCTAGCCATTTTCACACTGTGACTAATAAACAAAAATCATGTTGACTTTCACATAAAGTAACATATATTTCATAACAAGTCTTTCCGAAGAAAAAAAAAGAAAGTTGCGACACTGTTGACGTCCGCCTAGTAGATGGCGAAGTGCTGTGCTCTTTTTATATTACAGAAGGTTGCCCCTACGCATAATACAATTTCCAACACAAATAGAAAAAGAGGCCTCAAACGTATGCGAACAAGTTTGTTTCGTCCACAAAATCTAGCAAGGACCGTGAAAACGTCCCATGTATCCAATGTTTCAAGTCAAGAGGGTGCCCTGGACGATTGCCGGTTGCTCTGCATGAGGTGCCGCAGACGCGCTAGCTTTAGTTTTAGGCACGACCACAGCAAGTGTGTAACGTCCATTGCATTATTAGAAATGGTACAACAAGGGAATGGGGGCCCATACGCAACATGGCCAGTGGGCGTTCACTGGTGGCGTAAGCGCAGCCACGACGCGAAGTCTCCGAAGTGCCGTCTGCTCTCGTCTACTGGGCCCACCAGGAAGGCTAAAACCACAGGGAGGTATGAGGGCTAGTGTAGTGCAACTGAGATATTCATTTTGACGAAATAGCTTACCGCCGGCATGTTCGCGAAGTTGTGGTACTGTGCGCTATAACTCAGGCGGGTGTCTGGCAAAATCCGCCTTTCACCGGCCAGGTGGGGCCCACTCGACACGGATGGAAATAGTGACATTTCTAGCCAGCTGGTGGATGGTATCTGATAGAAACGGGGATTTGGATAGCATTTGCAATGCGTTGAGGTCACGATTCCTAAAGAAAGTCAACAAAGTTGCTCTTCTCGTGCAGCTGGGTCAACACTGCGACTTCATCACATGCCACACCGCCGTACCCATGCTCATCTTTGTTATCATCATCATCAGCTTATATTTTATGTCCACTGCAGGACGAAGGGCTTTCCCTGCGATCTCCAAATTACCCCTGTCTTGCGCTAGCGTATTCCAACTTGCGCCTGTAAATTTCCTAACTTCATCACCCCATCTGGTTTTCTGCCGACTTCGACTGCGCTTCCCTTTTCTTGGTATCCATTCTGTAACTCTAATGGTCCACCGGCTATCCATCCTACGCATTACATGGCCTGCCCAGCTCAATTTTTTCCCGCTTAATGTCAACTAGAATATCGGCTATCCCAGTTTGCTCTCTGATCCACACCGCTCTCTTCCCGTCTCTTAATGTTAGGCCTAACATTTTTGATTCCATCGCTCTTTGTGCGGTCCTTAACTTGTTCTAGAGCTTCTTTGTTAACCTCTAAGTTTCTGCCCCATATGTTAGCACCGGTAGAATGCAATGGTTGTACACTTTTCTTTTCAATGACAGTGGTAATCTCCCAGTACGGATTTCGCAATAACTGCCGTATGCACTCCAACCCAATTTTATTCTTCTGTAAATTTCCTTAACATGATCTGGGTCCCCTGTGAGCAACTGACCTAGATAAACGTACTCCTTTACAGATTCTAGAAGCTGGCTGGTGATCCAGATTTCTTTTTCGCTTGCCAGGCTATTGAACATTATTTTGGTCTTCTGCATATTAATCTTCAACCCCACTCTTACACATTCTCTGTTAAGGTCCTCAATCATTTATTGTAATCCGTCCCCATTGTTGCTGAATAGGACAATGTCTTCTGCAAACCGAAGGTTGCTGAGATATTCGCCGTTAATCCTCAGTCCTAAGCCTTCCCAGTCTAAGAGCTTGAATACTTCTAAGCAATGCAGTAGTAAGTGGTTCGTAGGGAAAGGGAAAGGTTGACGCTATCTTCTGCAGCCCTTGAGGGAGCACGGCTCAGCGTCAAAGCAATGCAGTGAATAACATTGGAGAGATTGTGCCTCCTTGTCTGAGCCCTTTCTCGATAAGTAACTTTCTACTTTTCTTGTGGAGAACAAAGCTAGTTGTGGTATCCTTGTAGATATTTGCGAAGATATTCACGAATGCCTCCTGTACTGCTTGATCCGCCCTTGTCATGCGGTACTTCAATGCACTTAAGCATTCCAGTGATATAGACGTAGCAACTTTCGGTGATGATGATGATGATGATGATGATGATGATGATGATATGTGGTGTTTAATGGAGCAACTTTCACTGTCCATACCATAGCGCGTAGAGCCCGCTGATCCTGTAGGTCGTTAACATAAGCGCCTTATGTGAGGGGATGTGGTCAAGCTGTAGTAAAGAACAGCTGCCAGGGCCAGCCAGCATGCAAGAAGGAAGGATGGAAGGCAGGAGAGATTTTGTCCAGTAGCCCTTAGTATGCCAACGCATTCATCAGGCCGCAGAAGCCTAACTAGTAGACGTAAATAATATTGTTACTTTGCTGTGGTGATATGATTCTGTGGAGATTTGGACGCAGGTTGCTAGCTCTTTCTTGACGGCGCTTTTCCGCCCGGCGGGACGGCCGAACAAGTCCCTCAGCTTATGCTTGCGCGTGTCCCAATCGTTAAGTTCTTCCTCGTGGTTATCATACCACACCTTCACCGTGCGTTGTAGGTAGAACACCAAGATAGCCAACATAATCGTCGGATCCCATCTGTTGTGGGCACTGACACACTGATACGTGGCGATCCAGTCTTCCACGTCGAGGTGGTCGTTGCCGCAGAACAAACAACCGTCGGGGTTGTAGGCGTTGAAGTGGGCCGCGCCATTTCGGGACCTGTTTCGTCCATCATGTTGTCCTGTCCGGGGTGACGACCACTGCGGAGCTCCGTTGTCTCTCGTGGTTACCCCGCACCTCCAACAATTTGTTACGTTGCGGAAGTCACATATAAAGATGTATTTAAGTTAATTACAAGGAAGGCAACGATATAGAAACAAGATGGCTGCCCAGACCGATTATACCTCGACACGTCAAATCATCGTCTTTTGACTTTTGCGCCACTCTTGGTTGCGCCGTAACAATATACGATAACTCTATGCCTGTTCCGGGGAAAGCTCCAGACGTTCACAACCCATCGCCAACATGTCCTGAAGTCCTGCATAACACACCTGGCCTTCCTCGGGAAGAGAAAAAGCACTGTAGTTAGAATTTACGTAAATCGTCATTCCTGTGAGAAGTATACCCTGCAGTCACACTCTCAGTACCACATGGTATCTATAAATAGGAGTTAGCCACTGCGAGTGAGAAATAGGGAAAGTCCATAAAACGTCATCTGTAATTTTTTTCCAGGTTGCCCTCAGGGCCACTGCGCATATATAAGTGTTGGACACCAATACGCCCCTTTGAGCGGCGTGGCTATTATGCGGGAATTCCAAATCTCCAATTATAGGGTCTTCAGATATGGCGCTGCTGGTCCCATCATGACGAAAACGTGCTTTCATTCGTAAATATCACTTCATCCTCGTCCCTTACGCTCCATTGCTTATGCTCACGTGCAAAACAGAGGCGTTGGAGCTTCTGCCTATCCGTAAAGTAGGGCGTTTCAACAGCGATGCCTCTTCCATACTGGACCCGGGCCAATGCACTTCCTTAATGCGGCCGGCCTCGATAAGTTTTCATTATCACGTTCACTGCACCAAGAGACGTTTCTGTTTGGCGTGGTATTTCTCTTTGCTGGGCGCCTTTAGTGCAAAGTTTAATAAGTTATTATCTAGCATCCAGCGGCATTCTCGAAGGCACCGTTTCCGCAAGCTTAAGTGTACCTTGCTGCCCTTTATTACGCACATCGAGTGTACGTTTCATCGCAAGTCATTTTATACTACCCTCGTTGCTTGTTTATTTGTATTGCGAACAGGTTGAAGCGAAGCCGCATGATATATATTTTGTGCACTGCAATTTGACAATATTGTTAAAAAGTCGCAGTTTCCCCCGAAAGGCGTAGATTGATTGCGATAGGAAATTATTAGACAGCTATACGCAGTACGATCACTATTTTTATCAACTACAACATACGACGCGCGCGGCCACGATCTTGTCGCACTCGGACATTATACTGAACCTTACGGCGGCGACGACGACGACGGCGGAAATTCACCTGGAGTGTCCATATCATTGCTCTCGCAATAAAAACTCGCTTTAGCATCTGCAAGCTTCGGCGACCTAAATATAACAGGTATCACAACTGCAGCAACGCTTATACAGCAGCTGAAGATCATGCCCGCTGGACACGGCGCAGGCGAGTGTAACTGTTTGCTATGAATGCCGTTACGCTAGTGAGTGTTCAGCTGCAGACGCTGCTAACAAAGCTTCGATTCATGAGTAAACAAACAGATCAAGAGCTGTAAACTGGCTATCACAGCCAATGCTTATCATAGCCAGCCAGCCTGTGTGAATGCATGCGTAATCAAATTTCTTGCTTTTTCCTTCGGTGCTGCTAGCTGCTGCTTGGTTGCAGTTCGACCACACCTCTCGTATTCCAACTACTTTTGTCCCCCCATTCAATATCTCTCGTTTGTAAATATTGATTCTGAGTTGAAAGCTGCCGCTTCTTTTTGCACTTTTTGTTTTTGTCCTCGTGTAACATGTTGCATTGTTATATTTTGGGTGAAGCACTGAAATTATGAAATAATTTGCCCTTTGGCATAAAATACGCTGAAATATGTAAAAGAGACGCACCTCCGGTGGACTGGCTGTACAGTGCAAGTAGAATGGTGACACAAACAGCAACACGCTCGGTCGCCGCGTCAAGCCAGAAAATGAGCCACGAGACAACCACCAGGAATGCGCTGGGAATGTAGGCCTCAATCAACTGCGGCGCTAGCAGGCGGGACAGCACCACGGAAATGTACAGTTGACCCCTGTGCATATCTGTGGTGCACAAGAAGCGCCAGATTAATGACAGGAAAGTCAATTGGAGCAGTCGCTCGAAATAAGAAGCCCGCTCAGTAAGCAGGTACAGCTGCTTTGACAAAAATTCTAACGGCGAAGACCAGTAAAATCCAATTGTTTGCATTTATGATATCTATCGAAACTCCGCAAATGCAATTCTTGGTCACAAGGTCACGGAAATTCTTGGGCACCCACATGTCATTGGATGTGGGTGCCATTGGAGCCTCCCACTACTCTACTTGTTTGAGACTAGTCAAACGAGAAAAGAAAATCGCAAACATTTTAATGTAGGTATCGACCTTAAGCAAACGGGAAAAAAATGAGTCGGCATCGTTTCAATGCTCACTGGCGGTATGTTTTCAATGCGTCAGCATTCTTAGGCGACTCACCCAGGAAATGTGTCCGTGGGTCCAACCGTAAGGCGCCACACGATGCGCTCGATAAAGAAAAACAGAATTCGAACGGAAAAATTTGCAGAAAAACGCTGCCGATGATGAGTTTCGAACCTATTACCCCGCGCTCAGAAGCCGAGGGTCTTAACCACTGGGTTGTACACCCACTTTTTTTTGTTCATTACATGGCAGCCGAGTTTTCAGCAAAACAAGAAAAAGAAAGCGCTACAGAAACTTCACGTGACTGAAAACGCATTCAAAAGTCAGGCAAGCACATGCAAGCGTCCAATAAAGGCATCCAGTCCGGCGGTGTTTCTTGTGCAGCATTGTACACACTACGAATGGAAGCAGCAGATTCCCGAAAAATCGACCGAGTACTTCGCGGTGGTTCAGTGTGCCTATCGCACATTCTACTGCGCCAAAACCTATGTAGGTCAAATAACATGAACATGTCATATGGTTTGTCACAGGGATATTTAAAAGGTAAGAAACGTATTGCGAATGGTGTGATATCTAAATCTTTCTTAAGTGTTCTTCGGAGTGTGCTAGAATGACACTGCATCCCTACAGTCAACAAAAGAGTGATCAATCGTTTCAGCACGCAGACGCAAACGGCAGTTTGTCGACCACGGCACGGAAGAGCCCCTTTCTTCCAACGAGGTTTTGACAGGAAGGGTTGCCAAATGTGACTTAAGAAAAAAAAAAGTTTTGATCCCTGGAGGAAGATCCATATTTAGCCCAGCTGAAGCTAGCATTGTGTTCCTAGCAGCTCGGCTTAGGTACTATCGGGATGAAAAGAAACGCGAACAGCGGAGCGCGTGTCTGAATCATAACTGAAGGTATAGTGCGCGCCGTCCAGTTATCACCACTGACAGGCGCGCATGTCCGGTTTGATCGCGCTGTGCAACGATGTACCCCAGTACTGCGTTATTTTTGTGTGCGCTGTCAACATTACTGCGCCTTCACCTTTTCTCGTTTTCAAATACAAGGGAAGCAGACCAGAAACAACCGATGCTGCTAGCTGCATCGCACTATACCTTGATAAGCAGTCAATCAGTTGACAAGGATGACAAGGAGTGATGACGGGTTATATGACTTTTATTGCGGTTGATAATGGTTCGACGCGGATGGATAAGATACTAAAAAGTATTAAGGCCTTAAAATCGTTGGAGCAATTCTGATAAGGTTGATAAAAACCGATAAGGCTTAAGGGTCGTATAAGCTCCGATAAGGTTGATAAGCACCGACAAGGTTGATAAGGGCAGATAAGGGTTGATGCGGGTCGGAGCGATTCCGATAAGGTTGATAACGATCGATAAGGGTTGATAAGGGTTGGATCGAGTCCATTAAAGTTGATTACGACCGATAAGGGTTGATAAGGGTGGAGAAGGGTTGGATCAAGTCTGATAAGGTTGATAACGGGCGATAAGCGTTGATAAGGGTTTCTACTAGTCGGTTGAAGAGTCAAAACAAATGACAAGGCCAATAAAGAATACCTTTACGGAACCATAAACTGCTTCGTCAATCGCGGTAATCAACATATGTCGCGTCTTATGCGCGGAGATGAGCAAGTGGCATAATGCTTACGCATACTTGGACAACTCCAGTGTAGATTCTGCATAATTTTTCTGAGAGAAACTGAAACAAGGTCCCTCTAATCAGTAGCTTAAAAAACAGACACTCGCGTACGTGATAATGTTAAAGAAAGACACTTGAATAGCAACACATCACTGCAAGCATTTATTTCAAACACATCCCTGCATACAAAAGTAGTGTACGATTATAAAAATTAAACATAGATACATCCACAATTACAGTGCGTCAAGTTCAGCGCCAGTAGGCCAAGCTAAGAACAAGACTAAGGGATGGATGACATTTCCCTGCGTGAAACTTCCTTTTTGTAGATTTGCACGAAGCCTATTTCGTTATTTATTTATGTCATGGTTCCAGCGCTTCAAGTTCTAGATAACTCCGGAAATGTTCGATCCTCGAACCAGAGGAGGTTTTGATCGAGCCGCGCAGTTGTGGGGGGGGGGGGGGGAGGCGTTCTAAGGACAGCGGTGGTGTGTCCCTTTGAAGCATTCCAAGGTCGGTGGCAAAACTATTTCCTTATGTTGAAATTATCTCCATGTTGCCGATTGCCGCAGCACCCAATTAACTTATTTGTGTTGCAATTTCAATAACACAATTCAAGCTCCATCAATGTCAAGGCTGCTTTTATTCCTCTATTTCAAACAAAATCACAGTTGAGCTGTGATACTTTGATTAAGTGTCAGTGCCACTTACGATGGACACCAGGTCGAGAAATAAGCTGCAGCGCAGTGTAAAGTCACTTGACTCTTTAACCGTGCCGCGGTCGTTGAATGACCGGCAAGTGAACGCATTCTAACGGTGCGAAGCGACGCAATCAGCAAGAACAAAAGAGAGCAGCAAGGTATCAAGACGTTCCTGCTAATCTGGTCGTTTCACACAGTTAGAAGGCGCTCACCGGCCGGCTAATTAACCCTCTCGTGGTATTGTTAAAGAACAGTCGCAGTTTTGCCCGAAAGGCGAAACATCGATTTGCGATAGCAAATTAGTAGACAGCTATATAAAGTAAGGATGGTAGGTTTATCTGCTGTATGAACTTGTAAACATATGCACACTAACTAAATTAACAAGCATGTTGTCACGCGCGCCCAAGCAAACATGAACGCATCTCACTCGATTACCGCGGAAACTCGCTGTCAGAACGCTGGAGTGAGTAAGCGCTACAGAAGCAGCGAGCGAATTGAGCTTCGTGCCGGCGCTCACATCAACGCGATCTTAGCCGCGAAAACACAGGGAGGGCGCACTCTGCCCCCGCCGTAGATGGCTTTAAAGATACAGCCGCGCGCAGCACGACCCCCCCCCCCCCCCCCCTGGAGCCTTCCGGCCCGTCGGGACTGCGCGGCCGCAGTAAGGCGCGGCTCCTTCACCTCCCTACCCTCCCTCCAAAGCGTAGTGCGCAACTGGGAGACTTGCGCATCTTTCCCGCTTCCCGCCCTTGCGTGCGCGAGCCGGGATTGCCGGCTCACCGTCGCCTGCTTTCACTCGCACATACAGCGTACGGCGCGCGGCGATGATTTTAACGCCCGTGGACTTTATACGGAACCTCGCGACGACGACGACAGCGGCGACGATGGGAGAAATGCGCCTGGAGTGTCCATATAATTTCTATCGCAATAAAATAGTGCTACCGTGCCTTGGAGATCAAGTGGTAACATAAAAGGCGGCTCGCGATGTCCGGCAGCTATTGTCAGTGAGTGAATTTTCTTGAACAATCATCTCCTGAAATTGCTGTGAACAACGTTCGTCGTACTATTTCTTTTGTGAAATAATGTAATTTTTGAGTTGTTAATATTCGATATTAGCATATTAGTGCACACAAAACAAAAGTACAGTGAAACAGACGCAGACTCTGCTCTTCGCACGTACACACACACACACACATTCAATTACTCTCTCAATTACTGACTCACACGCATAAACAAGCACAAACACGTGTGCATGCCTTATAAAGGGTGTCCCAGGTAATTCCCCTAACGTTTAAAAATATACCGGTACACTCCACAGAGAAAGACGGACACGGAAAAGACGAGGACGAGGGCTTTTCTGTGTCCCTCTGTCCTGCGTCACGCTGCACCACTACACAATATGGAAAACCAACAAGCCAGAACCGGTACCCTTCTATAAGGACGCGACTTAGTGTAAGTTCTTGGCTATTCTATCTAGCAAGTCACACTTTCTTCTATCCTGCTTAATTGCATAACTAATTTAGAAAAAAATATCAATTATGAAATTAACAACTTTTGGCAGAACTTGAAAAGAATTATGCAGAAACTCCATCCACTGGAGTTGTTGAAGCACGCGTCAGCATTGTGCCAATTGCTCATCTCTACGCAGCCCGGTGTCATTATCAATCTTATACAACTTGATCCGACAAGTATACCGTTACGAACCTTAACGGTCCTTGTCAACCTTATTAGACTAGATCCTATCCTTATCGGTTATCAACTTCATCGACTTTGATCCAACCCTTAAGAACCCTTGTCGGTCGTTATCAACTTTATCGCAGTCGATCCTATCTTTATCAACCTTTATCTGTCCTTATCAACCTTATCGGACATGATCCGACCCTTATCAACCCTCATCGGTTCTTATCAATGCTATAAGTTTTGTTCCGACCATTATAGGCCCTTATCGCTCTTTAGCACCTTATCCATCCGCGTCGCACCATTATCAACCGCGATGAGACCCATATAACCCCTCATCACTCCTTATCAACTGATTGACTGCTTATCTGCCTGTGTTGCGCGACGCGAAGCACATGAGCCCTCAGAGATCGGTGGCATTTCGGTCAGTGAAGGAACGCCCCAACGTAAGGTGCCTCCCGCAACCACCAAAATGTATCGGTGATGTGGCGTGTTTGACATGAAATTTTCGCACAACGGACAATTTTTCGGATGTATACATCTTAGTCGGCTTTACATGTGGTCATAGAGATGATTTCTATTCCACAATCACCAAATCTTTCAATACAGCCTTCTTACAAACTGTTCTCATTTGACATTGTTTCGTACCGCCGGTACAAAACATAATGTTCAGATATATTCACCTTCCGCAAGCGAGCCTCTACTGGAACACTATAGATATGCTATTCCCACCACCACTATACCGGTCTCCAACTGGAAGCCAGCTGGAGGATGAAGTTTTCAAGTGTCCTCCAAAATATTCCGTAAAAACAGCGATAAAGGGCTTTTTTGTTGCCTTACATGTTGAAGTTTTGCCCGTGAAAACGTCGCTAAGTAAAAGGTTTTGTGTGTGTGTGTGTTTGTGCGTGCGTGCGTGCGTGCGTGTGTGTGTGTGTGTGTGTGTGTGTGTGTGTGTGTGTGTGTGTGTGTGTGTGTGCGTGCGTGCGTGCGTGCGTGCATGTGTGCGTGGCGTAATGAACGAACTGCGCACTCTGCCCTTATATATGAGGGCGCTATAAACGAGCCCACTAATTCAACCATGGACGTCACCACTGGATGCCATGGATTGCTCGATTGCTCTGGAACGAGAAGAGAGAGGAAGGTGAGAAAAGGGACAATCTATAGCTTAAACATCAGTGCATTGATGAGAAGTAGTTCAAATTGTTTGCAGTCATATTGGCAAAGTAGTGGGCTTGGGGGCAGTACTTTCTGTGTCGCCCTCGTAGAATCGTTGCTGCACTTCGTTTTGTTTTGTACAAATGCAGCACACTTTTGGCGCAACATATGAATTGTGTTTGATGTACAGATATGCTCAAATTGGGAAGACGTGAAGTTTCTGACAGTGGGGCACCACAAAAATAGCAGTGTTGAAACCGTGATACTACGAGGTTTGTATGCTATTTGGAGATCACGAACTGACTATATGCTAGCTCTAGAAAACGCGAGACCGGCGTAGACCCACTTTTGTGATGCTTTAGCATATACAAGTTCACTGCTTGAAGGCGAAGATGAGTTTACCAAGAGATGGCAGGCTTGGCAGAAGCGCCTGCAGCAAAGTATAGTCTTTATGTAGATGTGCGATTCGCTTTCGCTCTGTGTTAGGAAAGCTGTGAAAATGCTTCAGTGCATGGTACTTGCTATGTTAGAAAAAAACATAATTTACAGAATAATCATGTGTTCTCACCTGGGGCACTGTCGTCTGCAAGAGAGACACTGAAATCTGTGCTATACATGTTTTCGCAGCTATAATGAAGAAGGGTGAGTAATCCCAGTGGGTAAGAAACTCGGCTTCTGAGCGCAGGGTCGTTGATTCGACACTCAACACCCCCACCTGTTTCATTTTGAATTTATTCTGTATTTCTTTATGAAGCGCATGTTGTTACGCGTAAAGGTCCGTCCACACTATCGGCAAAAACACGCGCGGCATACCGGTGGTGGCAAAAAGCGTGGCGCGAAATCAGGCGAGCGCAACGCTTTCATGTCGCGGGGCGAATGGGTCTTGGAGCTATTTTTTGCGGCAGGCCGCTTGCTGCTGATCGGGGACACCAATCAGGAGTGGCCGATTCATTCCCATGGGCAAGCGCTGCAGGGAAATTTAACCAGATATAACCCACTCTCTCACAGCCGCAGTGAATCCAGATGATAGCGAATCACTTACTCGCCGCGGCGACTAAGACGCCCGCAAGTGTGGCCATGCCAATTATGGAGCGCTCTACTACCTGCGGCATGACGCTCGCGTTTTTCCCGCTAGTGCGAACGCACTTACCTTTACGGAATTGGCGTTTGGCCTCCTCCACCAAGGCAGGCCAATTCCTTTACCAGAAGAGGAATTGGCCTCCTTGGTGCAGTATTCGGCCACTACCTCCCTTATGACTCCTACAATTAACCCACGGTCCTCAGTCCGCAGCGGCTGCGGAGCACCTTACCAAAACGGCGGTCGACCTGCGACGCGGCAGAGGGTACTGATAATCTCTACGTCCGGTCAGACCGCCACAGGAATCTGAACCTGGCAACGTTCAACACGCGCACCCTCTCTCGAGAGACTAGCTTAGCAGGGCTATTTGAGGAATTATCAGGCATTGCCTAGGATATCATTGGCCTTGGTGAGGTTAGAAGAATTAGTGAAACTTATACAATGCCGACTAACGGCCACGTGCTCTCCTACAGAATTCTTGCAGATAAGAGAGAATTCCGTCTAGGATTTCTAATCCATAAGGACATAGCGGGCAACATTAATAAATTCTACAATATTAATGAGAGGGTAGCAGTCGTCGTAATAAAGCTGAGTAGGAGGTACAGAATGAAGGTAGTACAAGCCTACGCCCCAACCTCCAGTCACGGTGATGAAGAAATAGAACAGTTTTATGAAGACGTCGAATTTGCCAGCTCAGTATGCTGTAGTCATGGGCGACTTCAATGCAAAAGTTAGGGAAAACAGGCTGGTGAACAAGCACTTGGCAACTACGGCATTGATTCTAGGAACACTAGAGGAGAGATGTTGGTAGAATTCGCGGAAATTAATAGGCTCCGGACAATGAATACCTTCTTCGGGAAGCGTAGCAAGAGGAAGTGGGCCTGAAAAAGCCCTAATGGTGAAACAAGGAATGAAATAGACGTGCCGATCCCAGCATAGTGCAGGATGTAGAATTTGTAGGCAGGGTAAGGTGCAGTGACCATATGTTAGTGAGGTCTAGGATTTATCTAAATTTGAAGAGAGAAAGAGTAAAATTAGTCAAGAGGAAAAGGCCAACCTAGACGCAGTAAAGGTAAAAGCAGACCAATTCAGGCTGGTGCTCGCAAACAAATACAGCTTTAGAACAGGAAGATGAAGACAACATACAGGCTATGAATGAAAGCGTAACTACGCTGATCTTAGAAGCAGCAACTGAAGTGGGAGGTAAGGCACCAAGGCCACAAGTAGGTAAGCTCTCCCAAGTAACAAAGGACTTAATAAAGAAACTACAAAACATGAAAGTGGCAGACTCGAGAGATCAGATAGAATTAGCTGAACTGTCAAAACTGATCAACAAGAAGAAAGTAAGGGATATTCGAAATTACAACGTAGAAAAGAATGAGGAAGCAGTAAAATACGGACGCAGCATGAAATAAGTGGGAAGAAAACTTGGCATAGGACAAGGCGAGATGTATGCACTGAAAGATAAGTAGGGTAATATCATCAGCAACTTCGATGAGATAGTAAAAGCGGCGGAAGAATTCTATACTGACCTGGAAGTAGGTGGTTGACCCAGGACAGCCAAGCTACTTTCATTCGAAGTAGTGATCACAGGATACACAGGCTCTGTCTATAACTAGCGATGAAGTTAGAAGGGCCCTGCAAGACATGACCAGGCGAAAATGTGCCGGAGAACATGGAATAAAAGTCGATTTAGTCAAAGATGGAGGAGATTTCATGCTTGAAGAGCTTGCGGGCCTTTATACGCAATGCCTGACGACTTCAAGTGTACCAGAGAGCTGGAAGAACGCCAACATTATACAAATCCATAAGAAGGGAGACGTTAAAGAATTTAAGAATTGTAGACACATTAGCTTGCTTTCAGTATTGTATAAAATATTCACCAAGATAATTTCTAATAGAATCAGGGCAACATTTGACTTTAGTCAACCAAGACAACAGGCTGGCGTCAGGAAGGGATATTCTACGATGGATCATATTCATGTCATTAATAAGGTAATCGAGAAATCTGTGGAGTACAATCAACCTCTCTATATGGCTTTCATCGATTATAAAAAGGCATTTGATTCAATAGAGACACCAACATTAATAGAGGCATTGCGTAATCAAGGAGCACAGGAGGCATATGTGAATATCTTTGCAAATATCTACAAGGATTCCACAGCTACCTTGGTTCTCCACAAGACAAGTAGAAAGTTACCTATCAAGAAAGGGGTCAAGCAAGAAGAGACAATCTCCCCAATGCTATTCACTGCATGCCTAGAAGTATTCAAGCTCTTAGACTGGGAAGGCTTAGGAGTGAGGATCAGCGGCGAATATCTCAGTAACCTTCGGTTTGCAGATGATATTGTCCTATTCAGTAACAATGTGGATGAATTACAACTAATGATTGAGGCCCTTAACCGAGAAAGTATAAGAGTGGGGTTGAAGATTAGTATGCAAAAGACAAAGGTAATGTTCAATAGCCTGGCAAGGGAACAAAAATTCAGGATCGCCAGTCAGCCTCTAGAGTCTGTAAAGGAGTACGTTTATCTCGGTCAATTACTCACATGGGACCCTGATCATGAGACTGAAATTTACAGAAGATTAAAATTGGGTTGGAATGCATACGGAAGACATTACGAAATCCTGACTAGGAGCTTACCACTGCCGTTGAAGAGAAAAATGTACAATCATTGCATTCTACCCGTGCTGACATATGGTGCACAAACCTGAATGTTAACAAAGAATCTCGAGAACAAGTTAAGGATCGCACAAAGAGCGATGGAACGAAAAATGTTACGCCTAATGTTAAGAGACAGGAAGAGAGCGGTGTGGATCAGAGAGCAAACAGGGATAGCATATATTATAGTTGACATTAAGAGGAAAAAATGGAGCTGGGTAGGCAATGTAATGCGTAAGATGGATAACCGGCGGACCATTAGAGTTACAGAATGGATACCAAGTGAAAGGAAGCGCAGTCGAGGACGGCAGAAAACTAGGTGGGGTGATGAAGTTAGGAATTTTGCAGGCGCAAGTTGGAATCGGCTAGCGCATACAGGGGTAAATGAAGATCGCAGGGAGAGGCCTTCGTCCTGCAGTGGACATATAGGCTGACGATGATGATGATGACCTTTACGGACTGATGTACAGATTTCCTCTGTCTGTCTAGATGCCTGCCATGAAATATATAATTAAATCGGCTTTGGTATCACTTAGCACTGGTCTTTCCTGTTAATATAGTCTGTAAAGTAATACACGTGGCCTACTGTCACACAAACGACGTTATCTGTTTTCGATACAAGGATTTGTTATCACGTCTGCGCAGCCGCGCTAAAACGTGCGCTCGTGATATCAGATAGCGCGTGATCATCCACGTCCAGTATTGCGTTTCAGAAACACAGACTTGTCGCGTATGAGTTTTAGGCTGCCGTTTTCGCTTTGGCGATCACTAATCGCACTCAGTTTACAGAAGTTGCAGTCTGAGTTTTCACGGCACAAGTTAACCCTATAAACTGCTGACAGTTTGTTACTTCCTGCCGGCCTGCTAGCCTTGTCAGCGTACCGTGAAACCTCCGTGTATACAGTAGACTTCCGTTAGTTTGACTCCGGGTAATTCAAGTTTCGGTTAATTCGATCCTGACTGAAGGTGCTCGCCTGAGCTCACACATTTTACACAAACGTCCGGTATTTCGATCTCAAAATTGGCCTCCTCTAAATAATTCGAACTTGACTGGTCAGCTTTGCCGCAATGCAGCCGGTTATGCGGTGGCGCATGCCAAGAATGTAAAGGGGCCACTGTGCGCGTTTCATAACTATACATGCGCCTCCGGTCACAGTACAGACACTTAGACGCCTAATAAGCACACTGGCAGTCATTCAGAGCTGTTTATGACGTTGCTTTGGCGATTTGAGCACTCGTTTCACCCACCATGCGTGTCTCGTATATGAGACCGTTAACGGGGCCTAGTACGCGTTCCTTAACTATACGCGCACGCACGCGCCATTGACTGCGAAGCGGAGAAATATCATTTGTGTTTTGGGAAAGCTAGCAAAAGGAAGGCAGTAAGATTTGAAAAAAAATCAGTGTTATTCCACTCTGTGAAGGTGGATGACCAGCGGATCTGTATATATGGTGATAAACTATATTTATTTAAATAAATACACATAGCGCATGAATTGTCATTTTCTACCACCTTGATTGTTTTGTCACGAAGGTGAGTATAACTTTCTGGTCACCATTGTAGATGGCCATGAGTTCTATAACGACGCTGGAAAGGTTTTTCGCGAACGTCTGGTCTATGCAGGACCGATGACGTGTGGTTGGCCCACCGATGTTTTTAAAGCACTGAATGCCGAACCTTTCCAACAGAAAGGCCAAGAACCACTTTCCATCTCACCAACATATGTCTACGTTGAAATCACCAACAATTAGGATAGCAGTGGAGACGGTAGAGTTGATCCAACCAAATGCGTCAATTATAAAGTTCTTCAGCTCTCCCTTGGACGTCCCGGAAGGAACGTAGACTGTTGCGACAACGATTCCGTCCTGAGTCTGCACGGCACACACATCGGCGCACTCCGCGGTAACGACCTTGTCTGCAGTCGGTAACCCATATGGAGTAACGATCCCGCTGCCGGTCTTGGCGTATATGGCAACGCCGCCCGCTCTGGAGTCGACACGTATGTTGCACACGCCAACTGTGGAAGAAGATGACGACGACGAACGCGCGAGCAGTGGCACGTCACCACCCGAAGAGAAACACCCATTGGCTATTTTCAGTTTTTAAATGCGAAGCATTTCTCGGCGAACATTTGCGAACTTGGGAGGTACCAAAATTGGCATAGTATGGACAAGAGTGAATGACGAACATAAATGATAGGTCATGACATGATCGTCATGACATGATTGTCATGACATGTGTGTCATGTAGGTCATGAAACAGCCGCCTACGTCTTGGTGTTCTCATGGTCGTTTCGTTAACTTGGTAGGCGCCCCGCACACGGCTTCGCAAAACATCGATTCACACAGTGCATCGGATCTGCTGGCATTTTGCACAACGGAGGCAACTGTGGAACAAGATGACGCCGAACGCACAAGCAGTGGCACGAGCGCGTTCGCGCGGTTCCGCCGAGGGGCGCCAACCAGCCAGCTATGACAGAAGTGGACGACGCTCGAGCCATTTCTGATGATGATAGTTTTTGGTCTACACGCTACGTCTACGCACGCAGTGGCCCGCTGGAAACTAGCGTATAAAAGCTCCGCGTTAAAAAAACGGGGAAAGTGGAGGGGAGGTTTACATCCAACAAAAGAGCGGCGGTCTATATAAACTCTGAAGGCCTGTCAGTAAACTCATTAGGCGTCTCGGTGTTCGTACTGTGACCGGAGATGGCACACCTGCGTGTGTAAATTAAGGAACAAGTTCTATGTCCCGTATCAGTGGCACTTTTTCTTGTTTGGCCTAACACGGCTACACTGCGGCGATGTGAAACTTAAAAGCAATGCTGCCAAGTGAATTACCAGCGTGTTTCGGCGTTTTTCCTGCTTTTTGTTTAGTTCCACCCGCCGGATAATACAACCAGTTTCGGCGGTGCCGTTGGCATCGAATTAAGGGAAGTCGACTGTATTATGATACGTTCGATACGCATTACAGTGCTAATGCATTCATGCTAAGCATTCGATGCCTCATTCGTGATACTTTCAGGTACGTTAGGTTAGGTTAGGTTAGGTAAGGTAAGGTAAGCTAAGGTTTGGTAGGTAGGTAGGTTCCTTTCTCGTCTCACTTCAATAAAAAGAAAATAAATGTATGATTGATGGTGGAATTGAACCTCTGCAGTCGAGCACAGCAGACCGGTGCTCTAACCATTAATAAAGACTAAACAAATAGGCCCCGATAGCACGCATACTTCTATCGTTCCAAAGGCAGCTAGCTCTTTGAAACTCTCGGCGCGCACGCGACGTGTCACTTTCTCGTCTTCTTTCCATGTGACAGATCGGGGTTATAGGCACCGTGTTAGACTGCACTATATCTGGGACCCGCCCCCAGTAGTTCCCTCGCAGCAGTTTACGCTACGTTGAAACTGTGACGTTGTACCAACTTCGTGATCGCTCACGTTATTCTCCATTTCTTCGCTGGAGTACAAATGCCATCGTTGTTTTAACATACAGCACATGACGTAGCCTTAGGTACGTACGTTGTATAACACGTAGCTGCTTATGCTGCCACAATCCGTGTTTGTTTCATTTATGCTCGTCCACTACCCATGTAGAACCCAAGAATATTCATGTGATAAGCTCGGGTCGAACGGCCAGTGTAGAAATAATGCCATTGCTGCCATACGATCTCTTTCGACGTGGTCATCGTTATGCTGCTGCTGTCACACACACGTAAGCTCGACACCAACACGCATACCTACTCAATTTACGCAAACACGTTAGTTGACCTATTAACGGTTTGCGGAACCACGAACAATTCTGAATAGCCACGTACCTACAAGATGATTCGCCATTGATTGTCACAGTATGGGGGACCTGCCCAATTTTAATTTTTGATTTCAGGCCAATTTAACCATCTCCACAAGATTAAGTAGCAGCGAGACAGCGCAGCTTTGCAATCTTATAAAATAAATTTTGTCCTCTGCCATGCCCGGTTACGATTCTGCCAATGATTTCCGTTTACTTAAGAGGATATATAACTAGCTTACAAATCCAGAAAGCCTTTGGGAATCAAAAACGTCCTTTCTCTCAGCTGTTCCTTTCAAGCATCGAAAAGGTCTCAATTGAAAATTTCAGAATGCATAATTTTGCACATCTAAGGATAAATTCAAAAGACATACTATTCAACGCCCATTTAGAGGTTCAAATGAAACTTCATAGAAAAAATTGAAACCGACTGTACTGACCGCCTATGTAGAGTCTCAAAAGCAACTCCATAGAACGTTTCTATAGAATGTGGTGTTTAGAGTTTCTAAAGAAGCACGGTGGCCAATTCTGAAATTCGATTGGCAAATTGAATCGACAGAGAAGAAAGAATACAATAGAGTGTTATCGAGAAAGTGCAAAAAGGCTTTCTAAAGGATGAAAATGAAAAAAAATTGTAAGGCATAAAAGGTACTGCGACAATTTCTGCATATGAACGATCGAGCTGTTCAAACTGGTCGGCTGTGAATTGCAGCACCTTACTTTTCGCTATTACACACATGACAAGAACTAGTCCAAGACTTAATTTATCTTGCTATTTCAGGCATAATGTTGCGTGAGTACGCATCGTGGATGCACATATGACAAACATTAGGCTTTGTGAACCTGGCAACACACTACGTGTAACTTCCTTTCACAGATTCACAGATATTAAAAGAAAACATGGTTTCAACTTATCCGCTGCGAGTGTTTCGACCTTCAAAGCATTTGCTGCCGCCTCAACTATAAGTCACTGGAAGCCGTTGTAGCTCGATGAACATCAAGCTCGGTGGGCTTACATTCTTCATTCGTTTCAGGACGCAGCTCCACCCGGAAAGCGGGCCGGCTCAGCTCTGGGTTCATGGACACCGGTGTCGTCTCTTCCCAAATGTAGTGGACGTTGCGATGTGCGACTGAAAATGTAAGTTTGCATGATCATATAAAAATAACATGAACAAACACAGTGCATCTTTGACACTGAAAATATTTTACTTGTTTTGAGTTAGTGCTTAAGACTGTTTGCGTCAATTGTTGATGGATTCGTTGACTGTGAGCAATAAAATGACACTTAAAATCCCTGATCTCTGGCCCGAGCACATAGTGGAAATTAAGCGCTAGACCTACTAACTGCTAATAGCCACACTCGTAGCTCAAGTCCTTTGACATGCGAAATGAGTTTGCCGTAACGGACCAAGATTAAGTTAAGCAAACCCAGGAAGAAGTTAAGAACTTCGTAACACCTGAACAATTGGTTCGAAAATTTTCGAAGATTACACCTGTTCAATCAGATGAAGCTGATATAATACACGTGAATTCAGTTTACGCCACAAGATTGTGAACACTACATTCATTTGCGAAACTCGCCTAGCTCATCGCTAGGCGCCCAGATGGTGCCAGTTACTTGGGCGTGGGTGGACGCCCCAAGGGAAATTAATTTGTTAGCTCGCACAACACTTTTCTTCCTGGACATAGCATCTCCTGCTGTGATGCCACATTATTGTGCCATCTGTTTCTGGGAGTGGCGTTCAGAAGAGCTTATTCTTTTCATATTGGAATGACCAATAGGACTTGTGAATTTTGTGGATTTTACAGGAGAAGCACTGGAATACAGGAGCAGCGCTTGTCCTGGATTCTTTCTCGTGTTACGTTTATTTGGGTGCTGGCAAAGAATCGGTAGGTTTCAACTCGCCCGCTTGCAATGTTTCCACAAACAATTGAGCCTGTTTTGTGAACCTGTCCAATATATAACATGCAGCATCTGTCTCTCTTCACCCCGGTTTAAACTAGGTGTAAACCCTGCATGTTATCATTATTAACAGAGTGGTTTAAGGTGCTGGGTATCTAAGCATCCTACGACGGAATCACTACCACCTGAACCTCGTAGCAGTCGTCGACTGGCGGGACTTTCACCATCCTCAACCGCAGGCATGTCCCGAGAAATTGAAGCTCCGAGGCCGACGGGCTCTTCGCAATTGTACAAGGAGCCACCCAGCTTTGCCTGGACTGGCAGTGAGGACGTGGACGAGTGGTTGAAACAGTACCAACGGGTGAGCAAACATAACGGCTGGGACTCCGCCGCTCAGCTGTCAAATGTGTTTTCGCACACGAACACTGCTCTCATGTGGTACGACAACCACAAGAACACGCTTACGACCTGGGATACGTTTGTCCAAGAATTGAAAAAGTGCTTTGGGGACTCCGCAGCGAGGAAGAAGCGAGCTGAACAGACTCTGTCCCAAAGGGCCCAACTCTCTGGCGAGACTTGTACTATATACATAGAAGAGGTCCTCAAGTTATGTAGACTCGTTGATTCTAGCATGTCCGATGAAGGTAAGGTGGGTCATCTTCTTAAGGGCATAGCTGAAGATGTATACCAGTTCTTGATAGCTAAAGAAAAGCTGACATCTGTGGCCAACGTCAGCCGACATTGCCGCACGTTTGAAGCACTGAAGATGCGTCACGTGGCACCGAAATGTGACCGTTTGGCTAATGTGCCGACATTGGCCTGCGTTGACGCGAGCACACCATCCAATCTGTCGTCGGCAATACGACAGATAGTTCGAGAAGAGCTCCTCCGGTGCCACGAAATCGACCGTTGTGGTAGCGGCGACTCACGAGGCAGCGAGCCCGGTCTACCACCTGCGTCGTGGCAACCCTCTATTAATGCGGCGAACGTGGGCGATTCCATCTGCACCCACCAACCGGCCACGCTTCAACAACGAGCAGCAGCGCCGCACTTCTCATCCGGCGCAGTGGTACCGTACCACTTATTCAGGGTACAGAGAATATGAAGATCATGACTGATACCGCATGATCGCTGGCGGAAATGAAGGCTTTGAGCAGCACTGTGAATTTCGCCGTCCTCGCGTGTGCTATAGTTGCGGTATCCCTGGCCAGATCGCCAGGTTTTGTGACCGCCGCCGACCTTTCCGAGAAGAATCTTCACGAGCGACGTACCAGTCAAATTATTGACCCTTTCCACGTCATGGTCTCCACGCCCGCCAATAAATCGTGGAATTCGTCAAGGTAGCTTCCGGAACTGGTCACCAGCCTCCGATCGCAGCTTAACGCCACCGCCTGCTCCACGTACTCGGCGGTCTCCGTCGCCGCGGCGTCGCCTGCTATCCCCACCACCGAAAAACTATGTAGTGCGGCCGATGGGGGTGAGGTCGCTGGATACCGTTCGCTGCCAACCGACATTCCTCCGCCAGTTTTCATGCTGAAAATCAAAGTTCACGTGCTTGTTGACGATATACCTACAATGGCTCTTGTGGATACTGGGGCAAAAATTTCCGTGATGAGCTAAATTTCAAAGCCCTACTGGGACAAAATGGGATGTTTTCTTGGAACAATATTTTCACGTTTCGTAGTGTTAGTGGTGACATGTTGAGCCCGATCAGTGTTTGTACTGCGGATGTGTGTTTGTGTGGCAAAATATTTACCACTGAATTCAACGTTATTCCTCGAGCCACGCATGATGTTGTTTTAGGCATTGGTTTCTTGCAAGAGTGTGGTGCAACCGTTGACTGTCGAAGTGGGGAGCTTTCGGTACAACACGAGGTTATGACCGGACTCATGGAGAACTCGCCACGTGAAGAAGGTGTTTTTTGTGTTTCGGAGGACATCGTCATTCCTCCACTATGCGCTGTATGCGTTCCGGTCATTTGCTCTGGTACCAACCCCGCCACATTTGTCGCCGCAACGGAGCCTCTTCATTCGGCCTGTGTAAAGAAGAACGTTTTGGTTCCGCATTGTTTAGTGTCGGTAGTTGAAGGACACTCTGGATTATGGGCAATGAACTAAGCGGCCCAGCCCATACTTCTCCCTTCTGGCATGAAGCTCGCGCTCTTCAAAGAAGAGACACCGGCGTTACTGGCTGTACTCGGAGCTGCAGACGAGTTCCTCCATCCCTGCCCATCGGACTGGAAACTACTTCAGATGGTGAGCAAATCGCTCAGCACGAGTGAGCGCTATGCGTTATTGGATGTTCTATCCAAGCACTCGCAAGTGTTTGACTTTTCCCAGACTGACACGACGTCCAAAATTCCGATGTCTCGAATACGCCATCGTATAAATACCGGATCAGCGCACCTTATACGACAAAAGCCATACAAGTATCCCCGACTGAGCGCCAGATAATTGGCGAGCAAGTTCAGGAAATGCTGCACAAGGGGATAATTCAGGAGTCCGCGAGTCCCTGGGATGCACCTGTCATTCTCTTTAAAAAGAAAGATGGCAGTTGGCGATTCTGTGTTGATTATCGGCGGCTAAACAATGTTACCAAGAAAGATGTCTACCCACTTGCGCGTATAGATGATGCCTTAGACTGCCTTCATTCTGCTTCTTACTCTTCTTCTGTAGACTTGAGATCCGGCTACTAGCAAATCCCGATGCATGCCGAGGATAAGGAAAAAACGGCGTTCGTAACACCCGATGGACTTTTTGAATTCAATGTCATGCCGTTCGGCTTGTGCAACGCACCAGCCACCTTCGAAGCATTCATGGATACTATTCTGCGAGGTCTAAAGTGGGAGATATGCATGTGCTACCTCGACGATGTTATTATTTTTGGACGCACATTTAATGAGCACAAGACGCGTCTTGGTATTGTACTCAGCTGCATACAGAGGGCTTGTGTTGTGCTCAAGTCTAAAAAGTGCCATTTTGGTGAGAGCCAAGCCTTGGTGTTGGGACATCTTGTGGACAAAGACGGCGTCAGGCCTCACCCTGCGAAGACAGAGGCTGTTGAAGCATTTGAACCACCTCAGTCTGTCAAACAACTTCGCAGCTTTCTAGGGCTCTGCTCTTATTTTAGACGGTTCATTCCTCGATTTGCTGACGTCGCTTATCCCTTGACCAGCCTCCTGCGCAAGAACGCCGCTTTCGAGTGGACGCCTGATTGTTCTGCTTCCTTTCGACAGCTGAAGTTTGTGCTGACGTCGCGACCGATCCTCCGACATTTCAATGCTTCCGCGCCAACAGAAGTCCACACAGATGCGAGTGATGTAGGTCTTGGTGCTGTTCTGATTCAGCGCTTGGATGACAAAGAACACGTCATCGCCTACGCAAGTCGGTCATTAAACAAACCCAAGCGTAACTACATGGTGACTGAGCAAGAATGTCTTGCTGTTATTTTTGCGGTGCAGCGATTTCGGTCGTACCTGTATGGGCGTCACTTTACGATCGTCACAGACCATCATTCTTTGTGCTGGCTCGTGAATCTTCGCGATCTATCTGGACGACTTGTACGATGGGCCCTGCGTCTGCAAGTGTACAGCTTTGCCGTATCCTACAAGAGCGGCCGACGACATGCTGATGCCGATTGCCTTTCCCGGATGCCTCTTAGTACAACGGAATGCGACGCCGACAATTTCGATCACCGCATCGCATCCGTACACCATGATTTCCCTGATGCCACAACCTTCGCAAGAAAGCAACTTGATGACCCGAGTTTAGAGCTACTTTTGTCTGCCGCGAAAGAGTCGACATCATGTAGTTTTTGTGTTTGGGATGAACTGTTGTATAAGAAGAATGTCTCCGCGACAGGTGAGTGCACGGTTTCTTCTAGTGGTGCCGGATGCCCTCAGCTCTTCTGTTTTGCGCGTCGAGCACTACAATCCCACTTCAGGTCATTTAGGCTCCACGCGGACACTTCATCGTGCCAAAGAAGGGTTTTACTGGCCTCAAATGCGCAAGACTACGGAGACAAACGTAGCAACTTGTGCCGAGTGTCAAAGTCACAAGAGACCTACTGCAGCTCCAGCCAGTTTCTTACAGCCTGTGGTGCCATCCAGTTCCCCCTTTGAGCAAGTAGGCATCGATCTCATAGAACCGTTCCCACGTTCTTCCACAGGCAACCGCTGGATCATAGTATGTGCCGACTACCTGACTCGGTTCTGCGAGACGGCAGCACTACCCTCTGCAACTGCAGGCGAGGTTTCACAGTTTATGCTGCATTGCATTATACTTCGGCGTGGTCCCCCTCGAGTGATCATTAGCGACCGTGGCCGTCAGTTCACAGCTGATGTTGTTGAAGAACTTCTACGTTTGTGCGCCTCCAACCTGCGACACTCAACGCCTTATCACCCGAAAACTAATGGGCTGACAGAACGCACGAACAGAACACTTGTGAACATGATTTCCATGTACGTAAGTTCGGACCACAAGAACTGGGACGAAGTATTGCCGTTCGTCACTTACGCATACAACACCGCGCAACATGAGACCACTGGATACAGTCCGTCCGTACACATTGGACACTACCTTTCCTTTTGGCAGTCACGACGACGATTGTATCGCGGAAACTCTCTGCAGAGCGGAGGAGGCTCGGCGCATCGCTCAATTACGTACTCTAGCTTCACAAAAGCAGTACAAATCCCGATACGATAGTCGACATCGGCAAGTCACTTACAATCCGGGTGACTGAGTGTGGCTATGAACTCCCGTGCGTAAACGCGGTCTATGTCAGAAACTGCTCGCTGACTATGTTGGACCGTTTATTGTGCTTGAGCGTCTCAGTGAGGTGAGTTACAGAATTGCACGCCTCACTTCCAGTGGGAGACGGTCATCCAAGACCGACATCACGCATGTAGCCCGCCTGAAGTTGTTTATTCAACGAAAGCCCCACTGAACACTCGCCCGGAGGGTTTCGTCTGCGAGAGGAGCCATGTTTCAGTGCGTCAAAGGTAGTGGAGCGGCACCATCAGCAGGAACAACAACATTAGGAGAGCAGCGATGAAGAGAAGGACGACGTGTAGTATCGGCACCCACTTGGCCTACGGCTCCCTGCAATAAACGCCTCCTACACACCCCGTAACAATAATATTATTACTATTACGGGGTTAAACATTCCTTCTAGAGCCATAGCCGCATTCATCGCTGGTGCAAAAAGCAGTTCGCGCTCTACTGCAGTTTTTAAGGTACGCCGACCTCGGAGATCACTTCTAGCCATGCAGTGCAACTTGTCAACTGAGCGCCGCGTTCACATTCTCCCTGTTTTTTCTTTTAGTTACCTGCATCGCCCAGTTAGGCTATACAGCAGGGTGGTTATAGACTTTACTAAATACATGAACAAATTATTACAATGCTTGGAAGAAAGCATCATTTTCTGTGATGTATACAATGCGCGATTGCAAACTGTTCCAATCTCGAACAGTTCTAAAAAAAGAATAACGGAAAACGTCACCCCTACAAGAAAATTCCCTGACCTTCAAACAGTGATCCAGTCGCTTAGATATGTAATGTTGTGCCTAGATATATTGTTCGCGGTTTATTCCCGTTTTATAATAATAAATATCCTGGAAAAATTTTAATCTAATATGCCTTCTACGATCCTTCAGCTCTTGCCATTTAAGTTTGTGTTTGCTTTCTGTCATGCTAAGAAAAGTTTCTTGGTATCCATTTTTGTTTCGTACCCCTGAGCAAGGTAGCAAACCAGATTCTCGTCTGGTTGGCCTCTCTACCTTTGCTCTTGTTAGCAAATAGAAAAATAAACAGCGTCAAAGACAAAGGCGACAATGGGACATGCTGATCGTGACAGGATTCTTCCTCTTGTTTTCGTGTTTACCCCCATATTTTCTATTTGCTAACATGCGTCAACCGACCCGGCTCTGCTCACCACTCTGCCTCTTCTCGTTCTCTATTTCCAGCACACAAGCAGAATGTATTTAAGCGCTCCATCAGCTGTTACATGCAGCTCTTAGTTAAGGTGTGGACCGTATTTCACAAGCACTGTAATACTGTGATGGAGTCCTCATATCTGCTCTTTTGCTTGCCTGTTCTGCAGGCATAGCTAATTTGACACAATTAGTGATTCACTTGACACTAAAAGTACATCACGTAACACTCACAAGGCGGTGACCCTATTTTGCAAAAGTAATGCAATTACCACTCTTTTTTGTTATTTTTCACACCGACCGGAGCGTTACACCGATAACGGAAGCGTTCGATACGACTTCGTAGGGCGAAAAAAAAGGAAATAAAATTCAACCTTACAAAACACGGTTGGAGATGTAGCACATATGTTTACGCACAAGTGTCGATGTGCACTGGGCAAATCTGGACGTCTGCAGGGAACCTCTTGAACTCCATGGGACAGTTCAGGTGAAGAAAAATCCTGCAGTGTACGGAAACAATTGAAACAGGGTTCCCGTAATCAAAGTTACACAAAAGAAAAGGCGTATGTAATTAAAAAATATCCCCCCACTGCCATCGCACCTTCCGTTCGCACTCTTGGACACATTTAACATTTTTTAGAGGAGGAAAAAAAAACGGCCCGAGTGCATTATATATTCAAAACGGCGGCTCCTAAATTCGAATCCCGATTAACTCACTTCGCACCTTCCTTTGTGAGACATTGAATTAATTAGGGGGAAGTATAATGTACAATCGTCCTTGTTTCGTATCCTAGTTACCATTTCCCCTTGGCTTATCAGCCCACCTCCAATGCAGCAATGTTGTACTCTTTTTTCTCTCTTTGTATACTGCTCACAGGAATCAAGTTCACCACGCCTGTTCTTAATCAATGAAACTTCTATAATTTGACTCATAACAGCCTGCAGCACAAAATTGGGGGAAAATTCTTCCTTGAAGTCCTTTGTCCTCAGCCTATTGCATGGGACATATTATACCAGCGCTCGCCGCGCTCTCGCATGCTCCCCTATAACCCTTGACTGCTTTGATAAGGTGGCTGTGAGTACGTAAAGCGCTCCGCGCAAGCCACAGGGTCACTTCTATTTCCTTATAGAAAGAATAAACGATTCCAAACGTCATCGTGGTTACCTTGCCGTGAATAGGACATCATGGCGACGAGGATGCCAAAAACGCAACTGGCTAGGAGAGAGCTAAGGGATTTTGCTAAAGGTAACCGTAAAGACAAGGAGAGCTTTATGATCCGATATAACAAAATTTATCTGCATGGCCGAACTTAGAAATATGATTCCTGTTGGGCTGCTGAGCACGAGGTCGCGGGATCGAATCCCGGCCATGGCGGCCGCATTTCGATGGGGGCGAAATGCGAAAATACCCTTGAGCTTAGATTTAGGTGCACGTTAAAGAACCCCAGGTGGTCCAAATTTCCGGAGTCCCCCACTACGGCATGCCTCATAATCATATCGTGGTTTTGGCACGTTAAACCCCATAATTTAAATATGATTCCGTCTCTAAACAAGTAGTTCTACTAAACAAACAGGTTGAACGCCCAACAACGTGACAAGCAACACCCCCTCAACCAAAATCATATGATAATGGGAATCTTTCTCTGCTTGTTGCAAATTTTCATAGCATACTGCCGAAAGTCGAAACCGTAAAGGCCATGAATGACACGTGCTCTGCTGATGTCATCCTAGGCACCGAAACTTGGCTATGCCATGACGTCCCGAACTGTGATTTATCGCTTCCCCCCCAGGCCACTTTTCTGTTTTTCGCAAATATAGAAGGGAAACCAGAGGAGGAGGGGTGATGGTCGCCATAAAAAGTGATTATCAACCGGTGCTACTTTGTACAGAGACACCATTAGAGCTGCTTTGGGTGATGATACGTTTAAAAGGCGTTACTTATATTATAGCGGTCTGTTATCGTCCTCCTAGCAGCCAGTCTGATTTTATTGACAATCTTAAAGACTCACTAGACAATATTACTAGCCGGTATCCAAGGTGAATAATTATTCTCGGTGGAGATTTTAATTTTCCCGGCATCGACTGGGCAACGACTACTGTCACTGGTTCATCAAACCGGACTGAGTGTTCGCGCTTCCTTCACATCCTGAATATGTTTCATTTAACCCGACTTGTACTTGAACCAACGCGAGGTGAACACATCCTTGATTTATTACTCACTAACCTGTCCAACAATGCTAAAACTTATGTCTTAGAGGAAATAAGTGACCACAGATTCGTTCACTGCTTACTCCCCCTCTCTGTTAAAAACAGAACCACCACTAAAAGAAGTATCCTTAGCTATTCCAAGGCCGACCAAGCTAAAATGAACAGTATCCTCGAAAACTTCGCGCCCACGTTTCAACGCGGCTTTCATTCCCGTTCTTCAAATGAAAATTGGGAGCTTTTCCGTGACAAACTAAAGGAAGTTGAACAGGTGTGCATTCCTAAAATATCAATTACAACCAGAGTGGACGCCCCTTGGTTTTCAAAAGAGGTCAGGAAATGTCTAAATAAAAAGAAACGCGCGTACCGAAAGGCTAAACAAAAAACATGGCAAGCAATTGGCAAATTTATGAAGAGTCAGTCGCAAAAGTCGAAATTTCTATACAAGAGGCTAAAAACTATTACTTTTATCACACATTACCTACTTTATGAAGAACTAACCCCAAGGTCGATGCACATAGGTCGCGAAGCTTCAGGCGAAAAGCGGTTCAGAACCAATTGTCACCGACATCAGCAAGGGTGGTTATGGGAGCAGCGATTGAAGCGCGACTATGTTTGGAGGGAATAAACACTGGGAAAGAAAAAAGCGTTTTTAAATTAAAGTGAGACGCAGTTATATTCATTCAACGAAAATAAAATTCCTAATTCATTTTATATACGCATGGCGAGAAAGGATACAACTGTATTTTACTAGATCATTATCAATAAATACCTTTTTTCAGGGCCCACCGTGAGAGCGCCCATGGAGAGCGGCGGGCGTTGACGACGCTATCACTTGCAATGCCATGCAACTCTTGGAGTGCGTGGAAAAGGGCACTCGTATATTTCACCTGTTACAACACGCCCCCCTCACATGTGTTGTGTTGCATGTCAACATTTGTCTGAATTAGGTGACGCGGGTAGTTTTATTGTTTCTTAACCTGTGCAGTCAAAAGTAGTGAGTTGCGACCGTCAGATACTTGTTTATATTAGTTGTTTTCGTGCAACAGCGCTGGCCGATGGGCTTGGCGTCCGACGAAAGGACGAACACTCTACGCAATCTACGCCCAAAGCGTTCGTCGGCCTCCAAAGAAAGTATGTTCTGTGCAGCGATGCGATTTCGACACCCGTACGGCTGATCTTTTCCGGCATCGCTTTTCGCGCTGAAAACTCGGAACGCCCATGAAGTCGATTGGCGGGGCATTTGAATATACAGCTCTAATGGCAGGCCTCCGAACACAAATTTCGCGCCTATGAGAACAAAATGACGTCACTTCTGTTTTTGACGGATATGACGTCAAATTATTTTTTCTTCCACCGGAAGTGTTCCCTGCTCACACAGATGGCGCTAAGCCCCATGAACTGCCGGTAAGCAACCATGTTTTGAATGTATGGGCTTCTATGGAAGCTTCGCTACCAGATGTATTTACCTTGTAGTTAATCCCAAAGATTGACAGGAAGTGCCGCCGATAAGAGATGACAATGGGTGTATCGTGTCCCCCGTAAAAACTGCCGATATATTTATGATCATTTCAGAAATGTTTTTACTAATGAAGTGCCTCAAAATGATTTCCTCGGGGATAGTGACATCAACATTCAGTTCCCATCGGATGATATTACTATAAGCGTACAAGGTGTGGTTAAGGCTATTGAGAGGCTCCCTCTAAATTCCAGCCCAGGGCCTGATGGTATTAACACAAAATTATTAAAGATGACTTCACAAATATCGGCATTCTTATTATCATTAATCTTTCAGCAGTCATTAGACACGGGATGCGTCCCTGACGAATGGAAGATTGCAAACGTCGTGCCCATTTTCAAATCAGGTGACCCCACCAATACAAATAATTATCGACCGTTTCATTAACCTCTGTATGCAGCAAGTTATTGGAACATATAATTTTCACTCAAATAATGTCCCAGATTATTATGAATAAACTATTCTTTGAAAATCAGCATGGTTTTAGACACAAAAAGTCCTGTCAAACGCAGCTTCTTGAATTGGTATCTGGCCTCCATTCTTCTATGCATGCCTTACAGTACACCGATGCCATTTTTATTGATCTTGCGACAGCCTTCGATAGGGTACCCCACAAACGATTAATAACCAAAGTTTGCAAACTTCAGTTAAACCAAAAAATCACTACGTGGATTCAAAATTTTTTATCTAACCGTTACCAACGTGTCATAATTAATGAATGGCGGTCAAGTACCACGTCTGCCTTGTCCGGGGTACCGCAGGGATGCGTGCTGGGTCCCCTTCTTTTTTTAATTTATATTAATGATATCGCATTAAATATTAGCTCAACCATAGACTCTTTGCAGACGAATGTGTAATTTATAGGCAAATAGCTTCTCAACATGATGTAAACTCCTTCCAGGCCGACCTAGTTAAGTTGACCGAATGGTGCCATCTATGGCAGATGGAAATTAATACAGGAAAAACGAAACACGTTTCTTTTTCCACACTCACTAACACGCCCCGTAATCTTCATACGATTGACAATACTCTGATCTAACAGGTTGAATGTTTTAAATATTTGGGAGTATTTTTCACATCTGACTTAACTTGGGACAAACACGTAGATTATGTCACGAAAAAAGCCTTTAAGAACTGGGCCTGCTTAAGCACCGACTATCACTCGCAAACTCGGAAACGAAAATGCATGCGTACACATCCCTAATAAGGTCTTCTTTAGAGTATGCATCAATCATATGGCATCCAAATAACGCTAGTCTTACAAAACGCCTGGAATCGGTTCAAAATAAGGCTGCTAGGTTTATTTTATCTTCGTACTAAACGTACACCAGCGTTTCCCTTTTAAAGCGCACACTTAATCTTTTAAACCTTGACACTAGACGCAAGTTCTCGCGCTTGTATTTTTTCCACTCTTTATATTTTGGTGACTCTGGATTCGCGGCTACACGCATTGTTCCTGCGCATCATATTTCCACACGTACCGATCACATACACAAGGTATCACCTATTTTTGCAAAAACAGTGAAGTATCAAACCTCCCCCCTTTTATTATCAATTAAAGAATGGAACGCGTTACCGGAAAGCGTTGTGGCAATAAAGGAAACTGCTTCTTTCCAGACAGCCCTACTTGCCCATCTTGAATCTAGAAATGTGGAGTAATTTGAATGTAAGGACTATGACGCGATTCATGTAAGATTTCTTGTTAGCAAAGTACATAATTATCGAATTGTATTATGCCAAGCCGCATGTGGCATTGCAGTGATGTTTTTCCACGCTATTTTTTTCTTTTGCAACTGTACGATGTGCCGATTTTTTGTGAGTGCCTTTCTCTTTTCTGTTGTATGTGATGCAAATTTGGATTGTGTAAATCCCCCCCCTATGTAATGCCCCTAGGGGCTCCCAGGGTATGTAAATAAATAAATACATAAATTAATTAATCGTTAACCAGGATAACGCCCCCTGAAGACCTTCGTCACCGGAGAAAGAACCGCGCCGACGTCAACACCTTCGCCATGGCAAATTTTGGGGAAGTTGCTGATTTTTATGAGTCCGCAAGTGACCGGCTTTCATACGTTGAGCGGTTACTGGCTTATCTCCGTGCGAACGTGGCAGCGGGAGAACAAAAGGTTGGTGTGTGCGTCAGCTTAATTGGGCCGAAGACTAACGCACTAATGAAATCAATTTGCACTCCCGAAAACCATTCATGCAAACCGTTCAAAACGCCGCTAACTCTGCTTCGTAGCCACTTGTCTCTAAAATCATCCGTTATCGGCGTACAGGGTAAGTTTCATCGCATCTGAAAAAAGGAAACTGAGACACGTTAGTGTGTGGCCGAGATTAGACGCTTTGCTCAAAGATGCGAGTTGGGTGAATTCTTGATTAATGGTTGCTGCGAGCGTTCTGTTGTGGCCTTCAGCGACACTTGGATAAAATTGTGTAGTAGTGTTCATGAAACGCAACGGCGCTTTGAATGAAGGAAGGCCCTTCGCCTCGATATGGCGGAGTCGAGAAGCGTCGAGTAAAGATGTGTTTTAGAATATGGGGGTTAACCTTCTAGAAAGCTGCCGAACGAGCTTTGACAATGAAAGCAGCGCTGAAAAATGCCGCAGAACCGCATGTACAGGTGCGTCCACTGTTAGAGGAAACACGCGAACGCGTGGCTCATACTTCGCGCAGCGCCATGTAGAGGGAGCGACGAAAACCCAGCGTATGCGCGAAACGACGCAGGGCAGTGCATGCCGCCCGTCGTCAACTACGGAACTACCCTTTCGCTTTGCTCGCACACGGCCGCCCTGCCGTACGATCACACGTCAAGCAGGTGGTGGACAGTGGGGCTAGTTTCGGTATTTGCAATAAAGCGTCGCCATGACACTATAGTAACCAAAGGAAAGTTCAGTCTCTTTGGCATATGTGGCTCTAACTTTTCAACCCACATAGCAAGAAAGTAAAGTGATGCAATGATGTGTAGAAATAAAATGTGTCTTTGGCTATTTTCTATTTTGGCATGCTATATTTTTATTTAGTCGCTTCACTTGTGGCGCCGAAGGGCGGCGCTTTGGCTCTTATCACTTCCACTGCCGTTCCGTTTGTCTGTTTCTGCAGCTCTCTGCAACTCTGCACACGTGTACGCCTTTGCCTTCTACTGTGCACTGCAACATTTTGTTGCTGTATCGGCCAGTGCTCCAGCGATGACTGAAAAACAGAAGAAAGGTACCAAGACGTTCTGCGCGGCGCTATGGTGGGCCAGCACGGGAGGGGACAGCAGGGCCACTTTTTCCGCTTCCAAGAGAATGAAAGGTAAGCACGCTTTTTATGCAGTCGTTATGTAGCGAATTGCCGCTAACCTTATCGAAGCGGCTGTAAGACGAAAGTAAAGGTATTCCGTACGCGGTATATTTCTCTGTGGTGTGTAAATACATTGAAGCTACATATCGACAGCAGCTCTTGAGTCGAGTGAGTACTAGCTGACCCGCTGACGGAAATTGCGTTTCGTTATATCTCGGCGACTGCTGTTCGCTTTATGGAATAAAAACCTGATAATTTATATTTGCTGAAGATGCGTGAATGCTTGCTGCACAGACGAGGTGGTTAAGTTAGAGAGCATTGGGCTTTCCTGTTCTTGGTTATAGACATTGCAAGTCGCCTAAAGCATAGAGAAAGAAATTCAACAAGAGTGGACACTCGGTGAAAACTGGCAACAGGAAATACGTCTCGCTAGTATTTACATCAGCCGATAGCTGCCGCGAGCATCGAAAAAAAAGAATGTGAAATAAAGTTAACAGACATTGTTTATTTCTTTTTTATTCTTTCCCGCTAAAACTAAAACGATTTGCGTATAAATGAACTTATACTTTGCGATTTTTTTTGCGTTACCTTGCGACAGTCCAATGACGCGCCAGATGCATGCGTCATGCCCCAGACACTCCACCGAAGCATGCGAGGACGGCTGCGCTTGCGAGCTCTCACCTGTTCGGCGATCTGTCTCCTTTTTTTAATCCAGCCTGGTTTCTTGGGCTCCCGGCGTATTCGTGCGTTCCTTCTGCACTGGGGCATGGCACCACAGCACTATTGGAGTATGGCAAGGTGAGAAATTTTGTTTCACAGTCTACGGCGCAATTAGGCTTACGGCACGGGACCGAGACTTATGACGCAGTTAGCGAAAAACAGCTAGGTCGTCCTGGCCCAATTAATATAAGTCAATGAATCGTGCTGGGACACGTTTCTGACGTTTCCTAGGGGATTATTGTAACTTATTTCGGTTCTGTTGAGGCACACCGGCCGCACAGGGTGCTGTGACGCATTTAGCGATAAGCAGCTCGGCCGTGGTGACAGTTAGTTTGGCTTGTAATGAATCTTAGTGGGACAAGCATGTAACGTTTTTTGTGGCCCCGCAACAACAGATACGTTCATTCGGTACTCACGCTTCTCGAAAACGCGATGAGCGATTGCCAAGAGTGATGACATGGGAGTGTGTTGCTGGTGCCGGCAGAACGCGCAAAAGATAAGGCCGAGGTACAAAACATCAACTTTTAATTAAAAAATTCCCTCTTCTAAACGACTGAAAACAGGCTTTGGATCCACGCATTTGTCTTGAGTGCAAGTAGAAGGCATTCTGCGAGCGTCTAGCATCCATGGTCCGGCTGGGAGCCTCTGTTGCGTCCATCTCTGTGTACGTAGCGTACCATCGCGTCACCTGAGACCAAGTTTTGGAAACGCGAAGTCGCCCGTGTATTTGTGCTATTAAAGTGCAGGAAATAATGCCCGGGAATGGGGGAATGCTTGAAAATCAGATGTTTTCATATTTTATGGTATTGCTTGCGATGAGTCAGGTATTTTCTACGCCATGTGAATGTACAGTCTGTTTCACACTTAGGGGGAATCTCGGAGCGCATTGCACCGCGATGCGGCGAGCGCTGGAGTCGGGTGCCGGAAGTAGCTCGCGCAGGCGCAGACGGTCGAGGTGCTTTATCTTGAACCGCGTCGACTGCTACGGCGGCGCTCGCTGGCCGCATCGTCGAGAAACGTGCTACTGTCAAGGCCAGTTCATCGTTACTGCAGGCACAGAGCCGATAACGTCAGCTAAATGTTGTGCGACGCCAAACTCTGAGCCTTCATTGGCAAAAATTGAGTTCTACACAGTTCTTTTGACAGCACGCTTCGTTTGTTCTTTCGAAAGGCCGAGATACTGAGTGCGTGCCCACCTGTTTCTTCACTGCGTGTGCTACCGTAATACGCAGCGACAAGGAGACACGAAAGTGTGCGCACAACGTATAGTTGACATTATCGGCTTAGTGCCCGCAGTAACGATGACCTGCCCTTGACAGTAGCACGCTTCTCGACGATGCGGCCAGCACGCGCTGCCGTAGCAGTCGACGCGGTTCAAGATAACGCGCATCGACCGTCTGCGCCTGCGCGAGCTACTTGCGGCACCAGACTCCAGCGCTCGCCGCATCGCGATGCAATGCGCTCCGAGATTTCCCCTAAGTCTGAAACAGACTGTACAAGCGAATTGCTTTTGTTTCTAATGCCACCCATTCACCGCTTTCACATGTTTCGCCTCTACATGCAGTATTTCTATGTTTAAATACCAAAATTACAAAGGCTTGTAATTAACTTTTTTTTTTCAGCTGATGCCCTCCGGCGGAGCTTTGTACGGGAACTACTGCTAACCTGGGGCCACACCGTTGGATGAATGCCCAAAAAGCCCAGAACGAGCATTTATATAGAGAAAAATAAATATTTACTCATTTCACAATGTGTCTTGCGTCTACTTTGTGAAATTGCACGTGGCGCAAATTCAATGTAGCTTGAAAAGATCGTTCGCAATCATTTTTATCAAATAATAAACAGATTACGCACAAAAACCGCGCACGGTAGAGCAAAAAAAAAAGAAAAAAAAATGGCCGCAGCTGTAAAGTCCCTATATAAGAAAAGTACCGCCATCTACTCTTTCCTCCGCCGCCTCCTCTCCTAAAGCGCTTGCTTTTTTCTTTACTTTTTGCTTGCGAAAGCTAAGTCGACGGTGGCGCACCTAGAAAGTCCACGTTGAAGCTTTCAGGCCCGGCGCGCGCGGCGGCATGGCTCTGAGGCGAAAAAAAATATAAAGAAGTGAAAAGCGCGCGCTATCATCGTCCAATCGGAGATACAGGAAAGAAAGAAGCGGCGTTTATCAAAGGATGGCGGTACTTTTCTTATATAGGTACTTTACGCAGCTGGCATATCGCGTGCCACCTACAGTTCAAAACGTGCGTGCCCGAAACCGGAAGTGTGGTTCAGGTTTTCACATCAGCTGCTTGGTGCGCTACAGTCAATTCGACCCCTGGGCTCTCTCTAAGTGTCCGCTCTTGTTGAACTTCTTTCTCTATGCCTAGAGCTTCACAAGGGCCGGTATTTTGTAGCGATGCCTTTAATGTAATAATGCCTTTTCACGCTTATCGCGCTTTGCCAGTGGTCGGAGCGACGGTCCGCTCGCATTATCAACGGGATCAGCCGGCCGTGAGAGGTGGATGATAAGACTAGAGTAGAATAAGTCATAATGCTTTGCTACAAAATCGCGGCCAAGGTGTGCAAACCAATTAAAGGAGCGCTGGGCTAGGGCAGAAAGCTCTACAAGCGCTGTTTTCTTCGCGTTGGCTGCTACGGCGCCGGGTGCATTTTACATGACGCAGCAAAACGCTGTGTATTGTCAAAAAAAAAAAAACGCCTGCTTGTCTGTTCTTCTTTATCGAATACTCATCTGCTATGTGCGACGTTGGCGGTTGATAACTAAGAACTAAGACGAGCAGATTTTCTCCACAACGAATGAATTTACCTTCGTGTCAAATCGCGGTGGCGCGCAATGCGTACGAATGTGCTTACGTCGGCGCGTAGCCAGCCACGCACTCCGGTGTTCCCGCAATGTATTAACGCGATAGCTTTAAGGGCCCCGTGTCGCAGAAAATCCGTCGTCCGTGTCAGCGTCGGCGTAAGCATCGGCGTCTCGCGGAAATAATCATGCCGAACCACATCATCCCAAACCACTCCTACCGGCCGGGCCTTTCGCGTGGTGCAAGGCGTTAGTTAACAAAAAATGAATTTCTCAAAGTAAAATCCGTCAGAAAAATCGTAAAGTATGACTGAACCACCACCTACAGACGTGATAGCGTCGGACTGCAATTTGAATATACGAGAAAAAAGCCTGATAAGCAGCCAGGAATTTTTGAATGCTATCGCTTTCAACTCTTAAAGGCGAAGCTTAAGCGTCCTCAAATACTGATGGTGCTTCGGTGTACTTTGGTTCTAGGCAACATTGAGGGGAATGTTGAAAACCAAGCCTTTCTCAATTTTGATTGTTTCTCTTGTTTCCCTTACACCGTCTCACTGTGCAATGTTCATAATAAAGTAATGTCGAGTCTTAACAATTGTCGAATAAATACATGTGCATATGACTGTAAACCACTACTGAACTTGAGTGAAAAGCGCTTAGTGGTCAGCGAAGCGCTCACTGCATGCACGTATTTCACTTGATCAACTGTGCGAATAATTTATTTTTTCATTTCTGTTATTCTTGCAAGCATGATGCTATTGTCCGCGTACCCATGCGAATATAGTTTTATTGCGATAGCAATTATATGGACACTTTTACTGGATTTCTGCCGTCGCTGTCGCCGTCGCCGTCGCCGTGAGGTTCCCTATAGATAAAATCTTCGCCGCGCGCCGTATGAACGAGCGGAAGCGTGCGGGGACGCGCGCTATCACGGAGAGCGAACGCACTCAATCACCCACGCGCAAGCAAGGAAGCGGGAAGCCAGCGCCGGAGGGAGCGCGGGGGGGGGGGGGGAGGGGGGCGCACTTCTACGCTGCCAACAACCGCGCTCGTCCGCACCGTCTCTTATCTCCCCACGGCTCTGACCTTTATGCGCCGCGCATTCGCCGCTCAGTTTCCGTTGAAGCGATAGACCGCACGTACCTTCGCCCGCTGCTGCGGCGTATATATGCGCTTGCTGCCAGCGTTTTGACAGTCGTTGTCTGCAGTCATTCAGTGTGATCTATTCATGTTTGTTTGTGCGCGCTCACACCACGCTTGTTCAATCAGTTAGTAATAGTCGGGCCACATTTTCCAACGCACGCTACACATGCAATGCTGCCCGGGTCGGCAGTGCAGCGCTACAGGTGTGTTCCTTCGCACGCGCTGCCCACGGGCAGCGCTTCTCATCAACACCACCGTTTCACACGCGCCTTCTCGTGGTCATCGAGTCTCTCTTCATGTCGGTCTACTTACGCCACAGCACACCTGCTTACTTAATCAGCTCATGTTTACTACAATTCATATTGCTACCAAAGCCGCTCACCTTACTTCGTATGACATTGCTGTGTTGCTATCGCATTCACTGCTTCGCCCTTAGGGCGAAACTGTGACCTTTTTTTACGTTCTTACTTGCGCGGGCTCACTTAGCGCGTTTCTACGCCACGCACAGTTAGCGCATTACGGTTTCCGAACTCTAGCACTGGAGCTACGCCGCGCTCATGAGGTTGACACGTTATTTTTTGCATTCTCTTGCTGCCCAAGCACGTAGACAACGCTCAATGATGGGTGAGCTTGCTGCAGCACCACACTGTTGAAGTTATTGACTATATGGGCAGGGCCGCGCAGGGTGCGTGTGAACGCAGAGACAATGTTTTGGTGGACACAGGATCTGCATACATCTTCCGTAGGACACGATTTTTCCAGATCGTTGCGAAGTGTATTTGCCGACTAGTTCTCTCGCAGAGTGCTTCAGTTTGTTTTATACTGGTATCACACGGCCACTTTTCATAGCGATCGAGACCGATCTGGATCGGAATGTTCGACCGCGATTGGCTCCCTTCCGCAGATTGAGCAAAGAAGCCAATCGCGACCAAGAAATTCGGCCCAGATCGGCCTCGATCACGATCAAAAGTGCGCCGCGTGACCCCCGTATTAGGCACTGGAATGAAGTCGTGTTTTAAAGAATAACAAATGCAGCCTCTGCCACTACATACGAGAAAATATTGCATCGAAGAGCTGACAATTCTCGCAACCTATTGGGAAATGTGGCGAAAAAGGTTTACCAAAATGCGTTATTTTACTCATGTGTGCATTGGTTCATATAAGACTGAAATGCCAAGTCCTCAGGTGATGCAGGAAACCGACGAAGCGTGAACATATCACATCGGCAGTGGTCTCGCGGAGCGCAGTGGTATTGACACTAATCTCCAAAATCGTTATTTTCCGCTGGTTGTTTTTGCACCCATAAACTGCACAGTGCTGGCCTGTAGCCTTTTGATGAGTATATATGCCATTATTTACGAGCGTAAATCATTCGGGACAAAAATAAACGGAAACATCGAAGGAAAGCTACCACTCCGCAATGCAAGCGCAAGGCAAGCTCACAGTCCAGACCGAACAGGGAACACTGACACACACTGTCCACGCGAGACCGTCGGAAGCGCCCTCGTGAAAACGTCTATAGTAGGGTACAACTTTAGAAGGCAGCGGCATTTGCCCCCCAAAGGCGGATGCGCACGAGCCTCCACCAATAGGCGCGCACTTCAGGTGACGTCATGAGCCGGACGGCCGGTGTCCCCGCCGATGGAGAACATGCCTAACATGGCCGCCCTGGCTTCGAACTGGGCCGAGTCGCGTCAGCTGTGTGCGTGTCCCTTCGTCAGAGTGAATTCGAATTGTTTATAGTGGTCTGTCATGGCGGAAATATTATTGCGAGCTGACGATGTACAATTTGTGCCGCGTGCATTTGTTCTGAGCCGTGAGCCGGCGAAGAAAGATTGCAGCGAACATCGGTGACGCTGCGCTGCGCTTCGTCTGGAAACAGGATCCCGCGGCGACATACCGCTGCAAACAAACATCGTGCGTGTTTGTTCCATGGTGTTTTGTTTTGCTCCTAAGTGAAGTTACGACGAGGAGAGTTTGCTAAAGTCTGGTACCTACTGTGAGCGGCGGGTGTGTTTGTGTACTGTGCCCCTGCGTTTCTCGTCGGACGTGGCGAATTGATGGAGCAAAACCATTAGCAGGATAAATGAGAAAAGCGTGCGCGGATGATACCAACCTACGAGTTTCTCAACAGAAAAGATTTGCGAAAGCAACCTCCAACGCAAATATTCGTTGCTGCCAGCTCAGCGCGCAAACGACCGATCGTTGGCAGCAGTGTGATAAGATAGCCGAGCGTCTAGCTGCGTCGTTCGAGTGTTGTGTAGCACCGTCGATTGAATGCTTTCTACTAATGCTAACAATCAGTGACTAACATGCGCTGCTTGAGCGAATGTCATTGGATTATTAACGGTGAGGCGTTTGGGAGCAGTGTTTGTTTCCTTAATGTCAGCCTGAGGGCTAATATAAAATTATGGCTGATACACTGGTGCCGTTACAAGGGAGCTTGGCCTGAATTCGCGTGGCTGTGTGGCTTAGAATTCTTCGCTCACTGCACGCACCAGCTGTAGAATGCCTGCTGTGACACAATCACGCATAAGTTGTGCTGCCAGCGCTCGACTTGCTTTCCAACAACACAGCTTTGCGCTGCTTTCCGATAGTCGTGATATGTCGCTACTAAAAACTTCCTATGACAGTGAAGGCAACGGAGCCAATATGTACATTAAAAAAAAGTACCACAAAGTAGGCACAGCTGCTTGTGAACTGACTCCTAATGGTTCTAATCGCGTCTGCGTTAAATGTGTGTGCGTGTGTTCTTGCGTGTTTGTGTATATTTGTTATTTTCCCCTTTTTTGTATTTTAAATCTTAGTTTTCACGCTCGCGTTTGTGTGCATGTGTGTGAATACGTGAGTGCTTCCGTGCGTGTATGTGTTTATTCCTATTTCTGTCCTTTTATTTTTGCGTTTGTTCTTGTAAGCATGCTGCAGCCACATCTTTACAATTTCATTAACTCGTCTCATTCAAAGCACCAAGTCCTGTGAATAGCAGGGCTGGCCTCTTGAATGTCATTAAAGCCTTTCTCTCTTGTCTACCTTGCCTCCTCAGTCTGCCACCTTGCTTTGTTTTCTCCTACTATTTGACCTTGCTTCTTGTGCTGTTGCTGCAACGTGATTAATCAACTTGCACCAAAGAAAGTTCTATCAGCAGTGACAACAGAAACATTGACAGATACAAAATGTTAAAAGCATCACGTGGCTTGCACAGTTACTTCGTCTCTTACCCCTGTTAATGTGTTTATGCATCAGTGCATACGGCAGCTTACCAGAAGTGCACATGAAAGGGTGCCATATTGTGAAACAGCACCTTGCTATGTTGTTGCATTCAGTCTTAATAAACAAATGCACTCTAAAAACAGTTGAACCCCTTGGGGCGTATTTTTGCCACAGAACAATAATCATCATCTGACTTGCGTGGCTTTCCTTTCTTTAACGCTGTGCGCCCGGCACTACTCGGTCACGAACGACAAGAGCGTTATCAGCGTGACACAACGTTCTCGACAGGAAAGTAGCAAGTGCAGAGTTTTCAAGATAGGAAACGCAAGCAAGACAGATGACGATTATTGTTGTGTGGCAAAAATGCACCCCAAAGGGTGCAACTGTTAGAGTGTGGTTTTGCTGCCCGTCACATGTGGTGGTACACATATATAGATTGTGCAGTGGGGTATCATTGCCTGTCTTGACGCTTTCATCATTACAACGGCAGTTTTCTAGTGAAAGGATTCCAGCAAAGCAGTTCTGTGAGAGCTTTTGCAACTTTCACCATTTATTATTTCAGCAATATCACTGTCTGAATCTGTCCGTCACTTTGCCTACGGCTTGTAATGAACAAACCGACTCACTAAAATACATTCAACCTTGCTGAGCATTTTTCCGTTACGTAAATATGACGAAAAATGCTACCAAAGTTAATCACTTTAATAATTGTGCTTGCCTTCGCGTTACTTGCCCGAGTCAGATTAATAAATTAAAATTGGCTATAGCAACACTTCGATTTTCAGTGCAGACTGCTAACGGAGCCATAAAGCGTGCTCCGACTTCTGCTATTTCACTATGGGGCCCGTCAAACTCGACGGTGGCTGCCTGAATGAGCATTTTGGGCCTCACTAAGCTAATGATGTTTTATATTTGTTCTCTTATTTGCATTGCTTGTGTGAGCCAGATAACCAAAATAAACAATGCAACCACATGAATGTGCTTTGGCGATCCAGCTGCTAACAATGTCTGTCAGTTTCGTGTTGACTTCTGCTATTTCACCAGCACTGGCTATGACATGACTGTGATTTCCAGTGCAGACTGCTAACAGAACCATAAACCATGCTCTGACTACTGCTGTTTCACTATGGGGCGCGTCAAACTCGACGGTGGCTGCCCGAATGAGCATTTTGATCCCGCGAACGATAATCAGGGTTAACAATAGTGTTTCAATTCAGATATGCCAGCATTTAAATGCATTTATATGCCACTTCTTAAATCGAGCACGATGTGTGCAGGACGTTGCTTATCAGAATTGAGCTTCTGTTTTAAGGAATACGCCATAAATGGAATTGCTTATTTATTTGAGACGTCACGTAATGGATGGTTGGCTGTTGCGAACCCACCAGCAAAATTTTGGTAGCCCTGATAACGGCTGTTCTTTCGTTAATAAGAAGCCGTTATCCTTCGTCGAGTGGCTCAATTCCAGACAGCTCGCAGTCGGAGTCGCTTTCTTCAGTGTCATCTTCACCCAGCTGGATGATGATGGGTTGAATGTGCTCACTCCCAGACGTGTCAAGTCTGAACTTTGCCTCCAAGTCCATCACGTGCTGAATGCTCTTCCTCCAGTCTTTCGCCGTTATTAGCTTGATTTTCTCCCTCAAGATGGCCTCGACCGTGGACAGCTTGAAGTCTGTTGTCCGCAGCGATGCCATTTTTGACCTTGGCCCACACAAGCTCAATGGGATTAAATTCGCAGTGGTACGGCGGCAGCCTGAGTACAATGCAACCGGCCCTTACAGCTGTGTTGTCTACGATGTAGCTAAGAAAGCGTGACTTTACAGATGCCACCAACTCAAGCAGCTGCTTCTCTATCATCCTTTCACCGTAGGTGATGCTCTTGCTTGTGAGCCACTCCTGTATCTTTTCCTTCTTCCAGGCCGTCGTCGGCAATTTTTCTTCTCGCCGGCTATGGTAAGGTGCATTGTCTAAAACAATGACGCTACCAGCTGGGAACTTCTGCAGAACGTTGTTAAACCAGCCCTCAAAGCGATAGCCGTCTATTTCCTCGTGGTAGTCGCCTATCTTTTCGCCTCTGAATACATCCAAGCAGCCGTCGACGAAGCCATCCTCGCTGCCAATGTGCGTCACGATCAGGCACTGACCTCTCCCAGAAAGTTGTTTTAGACACGTCATCAGGCCATTTCCTCGAGCGAAGAGGCGTCCGCGCTTCTGCACGACGGTGTCTGTCCACACGATCGATCGAGTGTGTTTCGCCGTCACCCATGTCTCGTCCAGGTAGATCTTTCGGCCTTCCGCCCCGTAGCGCTCCACACCACTGAGGTAGCGATTCCGCCTATCGATGATGTCATCCCGGTCGATAAGCAGTGAGTTGTGTCTTCTCTTTTCGTGCTTGAAGCCGATCTTGGCAAGCTGGCGACGCACAGTACACCGCCTTAGTGATGGGAGTTCCATACGCTCCGAGAACTCGGTAGTCATCTACTCGACCGTCGGTATCTAGTTGCGGCGAAAGAAATCGTGCACACATGACCTCAGCGCGCACAACGTGAAGCTGTCAAACTTCGCGCTGCATCTTCTCTTCTCCGTATTGCGTAGGTGCTTTCGCGAGGGCGCCGTCAGTTTGCCACCCGAAAAATGCGAAGCTTTAACTTCCTCCCTCACCCTGAACACAGTCCTTTCGCTGACACCGAGCATATCGGCGACAAACTTGCTCGTGTCCTTAAAGCTGCGTTCAGGCTCCATGTTACGCCAAAATGTGTAGCAGTGGAAAATCATGTTGCGTGAATCGCTGTTCAGGATGTGGCCGCTCCAGTTCTTGCCGAGGCTCCTTGGTCTTGTGGTCATCGAGGTGACACAAGGCTCGTTCGGCAACAAAGGATCGCGTTCCGATGTCACCTCACTGGGCTCCATGGCTGAAAACTGGCACAGAATGCCGTACGCGAACTCAGGAGATTGCAGGTTAGCAACCGCAAAAAAAGACAAAAAATAATCATTAAAAATAAGCCTAACGCATTAAAAAATAAGCTTGTGCACACACACAAAAAGTATATACGAATCATATGCTATTAAGCCAGCGACTGCTTTATAATTACACGCCCGGTGCCGTCGATGTTGCTCCGCAGCAGACGACGCACAGCGTTGTAGAAGGCACGGAGTTATTTTTCTCTCGTAATCCGGCATGTGATGTAGCATTTCCATCATTATTGTTTTACCAAATCACTCGTCAAGATACACAAATCTTATTTATATCGACAAATACGCGTTTTAGAAGTAGTCACAATTTTTTGAGCGGGACTTCTTTAGTCGCGGAGGCAATTGGCTGCTGCGCTTCGGTCATCTGGGCGGGGCTTCTCCTGTCTTTCTAAAGTTGTACCCAAGTATAGTACACTGTAGCAGGCTTTCTCGCAGTAGTCCTCCACTGTTCGCGTGGCGAGGCGGGCCGTCATTGGTTCGGAAGCAGTGCTGCCACGCTGGCGCCCCTGCCGCCGCGATGAAATTCCAACTTGCTGGAACCTCGCCGCTCCAGCCGCTATAGTGCCACTGACGCCGCTCGAAACAGGTTTCTGCGCCGCCGCGGCAAGAATCGCGACCGTTTTCGTTTCCATGCGAAGCAGGCGGCGACAAAGTCGTCGCCGCGCGCCGCATGCTGTATGTGGAAGTGAAAGCGTGCGAGGGTGAGCCGGCGATCGCGGCTCAATTTCGCGCACGCAAAGAAGGAAAGCGGGAAAGAAGAGTCGCGTGCAACGTCCGGTGGGGGGGGGGGGGGATAAGGAGGGGGGGGGTGCGTTCTAGTACGGGCGGCCCGAGCGCCATCAGCGAGCGCCATCAGCAGGGGACACAGTCCACCGGGCGCTGTGTTTTCGCGGCTTAGGTCGCGTTGATGCGAGACGCATCACGTAGGTCAATTCGCTCGCTGCTGCTGCCGCGCTTCCTCCCTCCAGCATTTTGACAGCGAGTTTCCGCGGCCATCGAGTGAGATATGTTCACGTTTGCTTGTGTGTGCGTGACACCATGTTTGTTAAGTTTGTTAGTATATGCCTATGTGTGCAAGTTTATACGACTGATAAAACTACTATCCCTACTTCGTATAGCTGTGCACTAATTTGCAAACGATGCTGCGCCTTTCGGGCGAAACTGTGACTTTTTTCTTTTAGAGACGGTATTTTTGGACGCGCCAAATAACGTTGGTATGCTGGATCTCGCGCGACCAATTGTCACTCCCTCACAGGCATGACGCGACGTATAGCCAGACATCACTGAAACATGCCTTGTGCAACAGTACCGAAAACAAACTGTTGGGTGACTCGTGCTCGTTTCTTTGAGTCATACGCCACGCTACGTGCACAAAATGAACGTGTTTCGTTCTGTTGTGCGATAACATCTGAACGCGACGTTTCCATCAGAAGAACAGGGCTTAGTGTCGCCAAGAATGTATTGAAAACTCGCTCATTTCCATGCTCTTAGTTGGCTTTCAAGTCAGGCGCAACATTTAGAGCGAAAGCTCTACTACGCCATCTCTCGCAAGGTCATTCATCCGGTCGCAATCACCTTGAGCCGCCGGAGCGCAAGTGTTGCAGGTGTGACGTCATGCCACGTGATCCAATGTGGAGAGGATTACGTGGCATGACGGTATAGAGAGCTGGTATAGAGTGACCTAGAATATTGGAGTGTCCAAAACGCCGCGCGAATGCATGGGAGGAGCGAGGACCTTTTTTTGTGAACTCCCGCGCCGCGGCGCTGCTGCCCCGGACCCGTTAAAGAACATGTGTAGTATACCTGATTAAATCAAGCAGGCTAGGTGACTATTCGTCGCCACCCCGTTTCAAAGGGGATGCCAATAAATCATCATCATCATCATCATCGTTGGCTGGCTCCGCTGCGGAAGCCGTGCCAAGGCGGCAGGCGTCTGCTACGAGCCTGATATTTTGGTTGCTATTAGCCAACATCGCGATAATTTGGGATATATTATGTACCACGTCACCGCAAGGTAATACCGCAGTGACTCAATGCACAGAGAAATTAAAATTAAATTATGAACTTTTACGTGCCGAAACCACGATCTGATTATGAGGTACGCCGTATTGGGGGACTCCGGAAATTTGGACCACCTGGGGTTCTTTAACGTGCACCTAAATCTAAGTACATGGGTGTTTTCGCATTTCGCCCCCATTGAAGTGCGGCCGCCGTGGCCGGGATTTGGTCCCGCGACCTCGTGCTCAGCAGCCCAACACCATAGCCACTGAGCAACCACGGCTGGTACTCACTGCCCAGAGAAAGCGTCTGCCGGCTGTGAATGCGGGTATTTTGTCTATAGCCTTTTATCTCGCTTGGTCCGCGCTTACGCGGCTGTTTGAGTAACGCATTCCGCGTGCTTACTTCATTCAAGTATGCATGGAATGAGCAACGTGTACGTGCTGCAGAACAAAATAAGCAGGAAGTCGCGAGGATAACACCCGGAGAATGTCGCAGATATGGCTAGCTGATGCTAACGCTTTTGCACCCTATCGTTTTCTTTCTTTTATTTCATGCATTCCACTTGATTTACAAGACTGCCTCCTGCGCTCTGCTGTTTCTGAATTAAGGCGAAATACTTAATTGGCTCTTGGGAAGCGGAAGGTGTCCGTCGGCGGGGCCGCGGTACCAAAAATAAATACAAACTGCCAACTCTCGCGTCTCGTTCACTTGGTATATATACCAAAGTATAGCGTGAAAAGGCACAAATGTGTGACTAAGATGACTGATGAGTCATGGCATTAGTAACTTGACATGCTATGCATTTATGCATTTCGCCTCCATCCATTTTATGCATTTCGCCTCCATCGAAATGTAAGCCGCCGTGGCCGGGAATCGAACCAGCGTCCTCGAGCTTAGCAGTCCTCGAGCTTAGCAGCCACTAAGCTACCACGGCGTGTAGGTAAAGGGTACGCAAGAAATATACGCTGCAAAAACAATACAGACCAAAATAAATGAAATGCTAACAGTGCAACATTGTGTACGTACGCCTCATTTTATAATTACGAGCGAACGTCAGAAAACGAACGTGATGCATTACGGATGTGCAACTCGTCTTTCGCCTTGTGTTGCAAGAGCGCAAACACTAAGCGAATTTTAGAATGAAAGTAACTTTAGGGATATTTATTGTGTATGCTCGCCGGTTCGTACACGGCAAATATACTTACTGATACATAATTACGTACATGTAGTTACGCATTGAAAGAGGCAACTAATCACCAGAACATAAACTTTTCATGTTTTACTGATTGAAGGTAACTATTTTAGGGATATGTAGAATCAATAGCGATATTTGTAGTGCATCAAAGACAGCAATTTTCAAGACGATTTTCCATTCAATATAATGCAAGCACAAACATCTTCACGCGCCTTGAATGCTTGTTAGTTTACGTAATAAATCACACGTTAAGCAATAACTATGATATCATGAGAAGTGACATGTTGGTAATTTCAGAGAGGATTCACTGATTATTAAAACAAGGCTATTGCAGCAATAACTTTTGCATAACAAATCAGTAAATGGCTTGGCTAGTAGTAGCTATCTCAACGTTACTAGAGCCAACTCAGTTTCGTAGCTCTGCATATTCGCCAGCACAAGCATGGGGGCCGCCCGGTGGTCGCGCGAACTAACGGAGCTGCGGTCGAGTCCGGCTACCGGTTGGCCGCGTCGGCTGCTGCTGCTGCAGCAGCGCGGCAGCTTGGTATTGCAGACGCGTTCGCTCGTCTGCATCAATTTATCGCTCCACTAAAAAGCTATACAGCCTTCCTAATTAGAGTTCATGGTTTTCACTACGAGTGACAGCTTCGCAAGCGCAGTATGAATCCTAAGGGCGACGTGAGCCCTTCGATTTCGATGACTATGCTACACTGCGAAGCTACTCCGACATAAGTTGTGACTGGATGTGCTTGCCACATAAGGCAGTTCATAATCGATTATGCGGGAGGGAGATAAAAACAGGATAGCTAATGAGGGAAGAAGAAAAAACTAAAACTGCTGGTTAGCGTGAAGAAGCTTTAAAAAATATTCTTTATCACGCCGTCTGCAAATGGGGAGCTCCCTTACATCCAAGGTAAGTTACGCATTTCCGTGCAGAAAGTTAGTTGTATTGCGCACTTGTCCACAACTTCGCAACACAGAGGTGTCCTTGACAGGTAGCACAGGGCCTACAGGACCAGTTTTCTGGATATGATAACCCACATTACGAACTAGTAATGTTGCGGCAATCGTTATTGTAAGCCTGGTGTCCTCAACGTACACTCAATAGAGAATGGCGCCGTATCGCGCTGTTTTCATGACATTAATAAGTATATGGCCCTATAAGTGAACGGAGGACAGCTAATAACTAATTGGGAAAAAATGGTCGAAGGATGAGCTGACATGGAGCAGATATGGGACTCACATTCTACCCCAACACAGCGTTGGTATGCCCGATAGGCCCTCTATCTAGAGGCTATTAAGCATGATAGGTCTAGAGGCTATTAAGCATGCCTAAATAAACGCAAACAACTTCTTTATCAAAAACAAGGAAACATATATTTGCCCACAAGATATATTTGCGTGCGCCTAGCACAATGTAAGGGCATGCCACAACCAAATTATCAAAGCAACTTCGTCTTTTTCCAAGCTGATGTGACTTTCTCACGCCGCTCCGCTTCATTGTTTTTTCTCCTGCAATAGATGTTGATTCTGACGAGTAGATAAAACTTCATGATTTTGGCCGTAAGGCCTTGACTCTGAGCAGCACATCCCACAGGAGCAACAGGCAATTCCTCAAGTTTATCTAGAACATATCAGAAACGATCCCCAAATATGGGCTTGCTATCCAGTGCGTGCTCGACCCCCTTCTCCACTTCCTTGATAGTACAGTAAAATTTGTGTAAGGGGTGTCGCAGACAACCATCTTTAAAAGACCGCATCACGGTCAGCTTAGTTAGGTCTGGTTTAGGAAGAAGACCCAACTCTTCATCTGTGCTTGTGAGAGTGGCATGACGCTCGTTGCAAGTCATGGCTTTCTGCATCATTCTGTGGACGTACCCACAAATGTAATACACGATCATGTCTTGGGTATTGACATTCGTGCAGTCATATCCTCTTCATTTTCGCTAGGCAAGATAACGTATTGTAGCTTCTTACAAACTTTAACTCGACAACAGCCTTGATTTCGGTCCTAACCTTAGCTTTTACTCCTAGACTCTCCTCGAGGGAAATAAGAACGGAGTCGCACTCCACAGAACAACTCCATTTGACGGCTGTCTTGACTGGTGTGTAAAGGGGCAGGAGCCGGAAGATTTGGCTGAAGTGCGTGATGGTCGAATGATCTTCATCTCCATTAAACGAGCGAACCAGCCCCAAGAATTGCTGAAAAGAAAAGGTCCACAAGTGTAATGCACCAGCAGTTGCTGCTATAAAAAAAAAACATGAAAACTACAACTCACATGGCATGCCCTGTATTTAGCGCCTCGTAAGGGTAGCTCGATAACAAGTTAAAGAACGCACAAAGAGCGATGGAACGAAAAATGTTAGGCCTAACGTTAAGAGACAGGAAGAGAGCGGTGTGGATCAGATAGAAAACGGGGATAGCCGATATTCTAGTTGACATTAAAGGAAAAAAATGGAGCTGCGCAGGCCATGTAATGCGTAGTATGGATAATCGGTGGACCATTAAAGTTACAGAATGGATACCAAGAGAAACGAAGCCCAGTCGAGGACGGCAGAGAACTAGGTGGGGTGATGATGTTAAGAAATTTACAGGCGCAGGTTGTAATCAGCTAGCGCAAGACAGGGGTAATTGGAGATCGCAGGGAGAGGCGTTCATTCTGTAGTGGACATAAATAGAGGCTGATGATGAATGATAGCATTATTTGTTGTGTATGTTACCTCTAGTGGATCTTGGTTCAGCTTTGCAGTCAGTACGTAATGTACCCCCGCTTTATGGAGCTCTTCGATGATATCCAGGATGGACAGTAGGGAAACACGTAACGATTTCATTGTTTGGCGGGAAGCAAACCTGGCCATGTTCTATGTATGATGCTGTTCTTCTGTTTTGTTGAGCATGTCAAGAACGTACGTTCCTGATGGTCTGGAATGCGAAGAATGCGAACGCTTTATAAAACACTAAACAGCCAACATGGCGCAGCACAACACAGGAACAGCTAGTGCTAGAGAGTTGAAATACACACACTAAACACTCGCGCGCAACTAACTAGGTACCATGCTTTACAATATCGTTCTGTGTTATTCATAATAATTGAGTGTTAGTGATGGTGCTGTGCGGAGGGATAAACTTAGTTGCAAGTCAGTGGTTATTGTGCGTATGTCAGTGTTTGCAATTACATTCAAAGCAAAAGATGAAAGCGTTCATGCCTGAATTTTCTGAGAGCCTTGTCGGATATGCCTCCGCAAGGGCGCTTAGCATTCAGTGAGTCAAAAAGGTCGCTCACTATTGTGGTGAACGCTTCTGTGCCAGAAGATTCCTTGAGCTCTTCCATGCCCGATTCCCTATAGAGCTTCAGGCCAAGCGCAGTGCTTCGGCTGAACAGCTGCAAATCAATTTGCCAGAATAAATAAGAACAAATTCCTCGTTGTCCCACTTCCAAATATGAAAAGGAAAATATGCCACAGGCGGTTCCAGACTTAACCGAACAGCCAGACGCACATTCATTTTTTGCAAATTATTGGGCTGCACGTGCGATGCTGTCAATTTAGGTACTGCCTTTAAATGACTCTCTTGCTCTTTATCATAGAGGCCTTGTAGTGAGAGAAATTGATGCGGTGTTTGCCTGCCTGAAATGCATGTGAAGAGAAGTCATTCTATTTGATCTCCTTCTGATCTGTGATTTCCTACACAAATGTACGCACCTGACGTACTGATGCTTTAGGAGGTGATTCCTGATGCACTTGATCATGTGTGGCATGTCGCATACAAAATACAGGTACTTCCCATGAGGAAGACAGGGGTGCTGAATTTTGTGCGTTGCATTGACCATGCTGCCACTTAGTCCAAGCTGTTGCCACATTGATCTATTATTTCCAGCACCGTCACTTACTACCGTGATGACCCCCGCTCCATGCTTGTGCAACTGCACAACTGCTTCGAGAACAAGCTCTGCCCGGATCCGGTCAGGTGCTGCACCCCTCGTCGCAAAACTTGCAATTGGTTGTACCCGTGCCTCAGAGAGAGGCACAAACATGAACACAAATGCATGGTCAGCTTGTTAATGTGAGCCTTCCTTTGACAGACCACCGTAGTCAACAATTCCGTCAACCTTGTAAGTAGCCTTGTTAAATTCATACTTTTGCTTCAGTTTCATCTCATCCAAGACAAGAGTCCCAAATTTTTGATGACCCGCCGTGGTTACTCAGTGGCTATCGTGTTGGGCTGCTGAGCACGAGGTCATGGGATCGAATCCCGGCCACGGCGGCGACATTTCGATGGCTGCTAAATGCGAAAATACCCGTGTACTTAGATTTAGGTGCACGTTAAAGAACCCCAGGTGGTCCAGATTTCCGGAGTCCCCTACTACGGCGTGCCTCATAATCAGATCGTGGTTTTGGCACGTAAAACCCCATAATTTAATAATTTTAAATATTTGATGGTCAGCTTTGTCACGCATTTGCCTTTGTGCAGCTTCCAAAGTAATAGCATTGAAACCGTATTTGCAAGGCATGCCTTTCAGCATCTGCGGCAGACGGCTCATGCTTGGCACTGGAAGCATTCCAAGGTCAGTTAGCAACTTGTATACCTTTGGGCTTGATATTCTAACAAGCACGCAGTTGAGGAGCCATTCCGCACTGTACCTCATGCCAGACGGTGATTTCGCCTTTATCTGGCGAAATGCCGTCATAAGTGACAATCGCTGAAGCGCTGGAAGCTAACTTAAGTACTTGTCCACACTTTACTCTGAAATTGTTTCGAGCCTCTCTTTTAGCTGCAACAGTTCTTTCTTCTTTTTCTCACGGGCAGCTGCAGCACGGAAAAGTGCCCTTTTTAGGCTGCGTATTTTCATTCCGCTAGCGTTGGTCTTCTCCGCTGGCAGTTTCTGTTGTAGCCTTCTACCAAGCCTCAAACAATGAGGGCACACTGACCGCTGTGATAGGACGGCGCAATTATTTTCGTGTATTTTCTCCAATTTTTGGTTGACCTTGACTCCTTCGCATATCTTGAACTCATTCACTTGCTTTAATATTCTTTCAAGATCACCCTCACATTTAATGCTGTATGACAGATGCTTGTTCACTTCGTTGTAGCCGTTCACTACACAGTACACAGCTGAAACCTTCCGTAACGACAACTGCCTTTTGTAAAAGCAATTGATGTTCTGCCAGGCGACGTGTGTAAAATAGTGCACATACTGTCATCGACAACCACTGGCACGCCTGCTCCTATAAAGCTGCAACACCGCGCATGGCACCATGTGGGCTCAGTGGCTGTGCCACGACACTGTCATACAACTAGCTGATTTTCGCCATGCAGGCGTTTGCTGTCCTCGTCACTGAGATGCTCTTCTTCGCCCTGCTGCCGGCATCTCCGGACGCCATGGCTCCCACTGAGCCATTCCGTTCGGAGCGCTACGGTGGCCCTTCTTGCCAACAGCTTACTTCAAAGTGCTTGCGAGGGCCGCCACCAGAGCAGCTGATGGTCCATCTACCCTGGCCCGCACCACGGCCTTGAAGCACGCTTTTCTTCGCTGTGTCCCAGACCTAGGAGGTTCAAAATTTCGACATCTGAATTTGTAGAAGTTACCATGACAGAATTATCCGATGTCATCTTAACTGTACATCAATCGGCTCCTGGACCAGACCGTATCACAATTACTATGATTAAATTATTGTTTAACTCTTTTCCAGATGAGCTCTTGAATATAGTTAACACTTCTCTACAATATACATGGATTTCAACCTCTTGGAAAATTGCAAAAATTGTGTTTTTGCTTAAAAAACTAAACCTCGGATATATCTTGGACAACATTCGGCCAATTACAATACATTGAATCTAGTCAACATTGTATAAAAAGTAATTCATGTCCGGCTCAATGAATTTACTTCTTCTCATGGTATTCTGTGCTCGAGACAAATAGGATTCAGGCCTCAATGTTCCATTTGGTCAGCTCACGTTGATTTAGAAAGCCGCATTCGACTCGCAGGACAATCAGGAGATATATCAGCATAGGTAACTTTAGATATTGCAAAAGCATATGACAGTGTCGAACATGAAATTTTAATTTCTCGATTAACTAGCTGTTCTGTTCCAGACTATTTAGTAGCCTTGTTACAAGAGTTCCTTTCTGGTAGAGAATTTTTTTGTTTCAAGGATGAGGTGACATCGGATACATATAAACAGACGAGATGCTTACCACAGCGATCCGTTCTTTCGCCACTTTTGTTTAATATTTTGTTATCTTCTGTGCCAGTCCATCAGGATATGCAACTCTATCTCTATGCTGATGAAATTGCATTTTTCTAATCAGCAAGGGATATTAATACGTTATACCAAATTTTGTAATCTTATTTGTCTGAACTGGAGTCCTGGCTGGACGGCCTGTCTTTTTCGCTTAACGTAAAGAAATGCGCTCAACTGGTGTTTCCATTGTCAAATCCTATCTCTATTTCTCTTCATTATCGTAATCAGCCGATTCCGCAAGTTCCAACTTTGAAGTACTTAGGGATAACTTATGATAGTAAGCTAACTGGCAGCAGCATATAGAAGCAAATGCTAATAAAGTAGAACGTGCAATGGCATTGCGCCGGTTCAGCAATAAAAACACAGGGATGCGTAGAACTACGTTGCTGATGATTTATAAGCTTTACGACCGCCCCATTCTAGAATTCGGTTGTGAGCTAAGAGCTTCAATTCTACTGGAAAGGCAAGCGCTGCGTCTCTGCCTCGGGCTGCCAAGTTTTGTGGCTAATAATGTGGTTTATCTGGAGTCTGGAATTATTCCGCTTGATTCCAGATTTAAGCAACTTACTGTCCTGACTTTCCTGAAGCCTTATGATACGCCCCTCTCCAATTTGCAACCCGTTTTCATCAATGCACCAGAATCATTTTTCAGAACAGGATGGCGGCGTTACCGACAGCCACAAGTTATTTTTGTTCAATCACTGTTATCAAAACTTCAGGTTAGTCTACCGTGCCTGATTTCTCAAAAATCTAATTCGTTCAAAGTAAAACTGACTTTTGATAATATTTTTCCAAAACACGCGAAACTTCTTCAGGCGCGCATACTTGAAGGTCTCCTTCAAGACCATCTTAGTCAATTTCCGTCTCATTTGGTGATTTCTACGGACGCATCACAAAATTTAGAGAAGGATGGTGTTGGCATCTTTTCGAATCAATTCAACTAGTCTTTTGCTCTCCGTCTCGCTGATTACACTCCAATATTTCTTGCAAAATTTCTGGCAGTTATTCTTGCCATCCGGAAATTGGGTCCACAGAATTCTAAGGTAATATTTGTTACAGATGCGCTTTCTGTCCGTGCACATTTAACTTCCAATAATAAGTCACACCTGCTGAGTATATTTTAGATTCTTTCCCCAGAAAATTTATCCGAAGTCCGCTTTGTCTGGGTCGCCGGACATGGTGGAATCTTTTTAAATGAATCAGCTGACTCGCTCGCTTCGACATCACTAAATGGTCCTGTCATAATGTTCTTCCTGAATTCTCTTTTATAACAAGAGCTAGATTTAAACGCCTTTTATTGCTGAATTGCCATGACTCGTCCATACTTTCCTCAGATGATTTTCAACATTTAAAATTTCGGTGGAACACGAGCAAGTGCCTTTCACGCCAATGTGAGATGACGCTGTCAAATTTCCGCTGCAGAGTTCCCCGCCTAAATTTTTATCTTCATAGATCTGGTTTATCGATCACTGACCTCGGCTCGTTTCGTAATCAACGGGAGACTATTGACCATTTCTTTCTTGCCACCGCTTCTCCTCCCTCCGTAGAATGTTTCTGTTACATAGACTGCACAAAATATTTCCTAACAAACACAGCGACAGATGTCCATGGTGCGACTCCACCCCGACACTAGAACACATCACTTATCAATGCACGCAGCGTCCGGCAGACGCCGTCTCGCCGCTACTTGACGATACACTTAGCAATTGGTCGTCGGAGGCGCGACTCTCCGAACTGGACTTGGAAAGCCAATTGGCGACCCTCGACCAGGCCCGGCGCGCCGCAATAGCCAGTGGGGCCCTGGAAGAGGGGCTCCAGCCACAGTGACCAAGCACGGTCTTAATTTAAATAAAGTTGTTTCTCTCTCTCTGTTATTTCCAAGTAGTAATCTGGGTTTGGCACTTACAACACCAAACATTTTGTCTTTTGGGGCCTGTCAATTAGGCACAAGTCAGGGTTCGATGATCACTGCTGTACACAAATTCATTGAAGCATCCGGAAGGTAACGCTGCTAGGGTACCGACCGTGGGACATGTTATTTTATGTTTATTTTCTAGTTAGTTTTCTGTAAATTTTTATTTAATTAGTTTATGTATAGGACCTCTCAAAATCATTGTTAAGGAGTTGCCAAAATCTTAATTTTGATTGTTCTCCTTTACCCCTTTTGTTCGTTGTTGGGTGTATGTTTTATTTTATCCAGTGTGGCCAATCCCCCTCGTGGGTACGAGCCATGTTTTGAGGCAACAACAACAACTTTGTCATCAAGGAATTCAAAGACCCACTGCCCTGACGGCAACGGTACCGGAGCTAGGTCATCCATGGTGAATACTACATCGCCAACATGACTGCGACTTCGGTTTTGCCGGTCCACATCGCTTGCTGCGTCGAAAGTTTCTTCTGACGTATTCGCCTTTACACAAGGCACCACGTGTTTTCTTGGCGATCTTCGTTTCCCCAGCTGGGACCTATGGTTTGGAAATGTGCGCTGGCAATGTCGGGAAAAAACGAGCTATAGCGCTTCGTGCTAATTCCCATTTTCAACGTGGTATCAGTACCTCTTTACCGTTGACGACGTGACGGTAGTGCTTAAGAACGTCTTCCTCCTCAAAGTGCACATCGCGCACTCCACATTTCTCCGTCAGTCTTCTATCTTTCCTGTGTAGAGCATCTTGCCACCTCTTGAACTCGGTTGGGTCTTTCGGCGGCGAAAAAAAGTGGCGCTTAGCAGACGACTCGTAGCCGCTCTTACAACCCGGAGCAAAACACGTCGGCATATTGCATGCTCGACACAATCCAGACTTCACACCTCCGAAGAACAGCGCGAGCTCGGAATACTAAAACCTCCGAACGAACTTCTGCACGACACAACAAAAGCGTAGCTACAAAACAACCACGCGGGACGGAGCCACACCGCAAAAGGCGCGCAACCGGAAGAGCGCTGCCGGTAGCGCGACTCGATCACAGCGCTGTTCTCGCGACCGCCACGCGGCCCTCGTTTTGAGCGGAGCTGTGAAACTGAGTTAATTCTATAAACATTGTAGCTGTCTATTCATTTCAATGTAGAAAAATATATATTTGTTCACCTTTTTTTGTTTGTTTACCTATTGGCTGGAATGGCTTTTCTTTCGAATGTCTGAATTTAAGAAAGCTTTGCTCACGGTGAACCTTAAGGGACATCGTGCGCGAAGTTTGTATTGAAGAGATAGCCTACAGCAAGAATAGTTCGTGTACGCTATCTCTGAAGCGAAATAGGCCAACATTATTGCGGCGTTAGGGCCGTCTCTGCTCCTTCTCTTGTTTCCCCTTACACCTTCTCACTGCGCTCTGTTCATAATAAAGTATTGTCGAGGCTAAAAAATTCATGAATAAATACATAAGCATATGGCTCCAAACTACTACTGACCGTGAGTGAAAAGCGCGTAGTAGTAAGCGAAGCGGTTACTGCACGCGCGTAAGTATTTCACTTGACATCGCGATCGAGTAATTTAGTTTTTTCTTTACTCTTATTCTTGTAAGTATGGTGCTATTGCCCGCGTACCCATTAGAATACCATTTTTTACGTTCTTTTCTTGCGCGGGCTCATTTAGCACGTTTCCACGCAAGCACTGTTACCACATTACCGTTCCCGAACTTTAGCACCGGAGGTAGTCCGCGCTGGTGAGGTTGATGCGTTAGTTTTTGCATTCTCTTGCTGCCCAAGCACAAAGACAACGCTCAAAGATGGGTAAGCTCCATGCAGCACCACACTGTTGAAGTTAAATAGACTTTAAGTGCTTTGCGTGGAAACTGAATGCAAAAATTGGCTGTGGTTTAGCTATGGTTAAACGTAGTCAAGTAGCTACAGACCCCGGCTCCGCATAGGCTTCGCTTGTAGTTAGACACGTTAGGAGCTGTGGCCGCGCGGCGATCGCGACGAGGCGAGTTGCCGGAGAATCGAGGCCCGTGGTGCGACGTCACACAGAGGGCGCGGCGAGCGCCCAACGGCTAAAATTCCTATTGACCCTTTTCGCCGAGCAGTTTGTTTTAGAGAAACGAGATGGCGCTCACGGCGGCGCGCCATACCTCTCCTGAGCGACCGCGCACGAAAACGAAACCATTAGCGCTTCTACCTTGTTCCTGCGCGATCAGCTGTCGGAAATGCAACTGAGTTTTCGCTAACACAATGTGCTCCAATCATGCTAGATCGAATCATGTGAATTGAAGCGGTGTGCAGTAGTTGGTTGCAAAATAGTGACTGGCATGTTAAGGAATTGAATGAATCTGTGTTGCCAATTTCGCGGACCACTGCTGCAACTGTCCGAACGTGTTACCGGCACTTCGACATGTACGGCTTTCTTCGAGGATACAGAAATTTGCTCATCCGCCAGCCTTGTATCGCTAACCTTCAAAGAAAGGGCTTCATCCTCAGTACGTCGGCCAGAGTGAGTACCACTGGTTAAACAATGACAAATGGAGTAGCGCCGCTTCCTGTCATAGTAAGTTTCGTGCACGTTATCTATACACATCTGTGCCAAATGGCAGGAAAACTTACGCCCACTTTATCGCCGATGTATCAAGAATAAGTGAATGGGCACACACTGTATATGCACAATAAATGACGGACTACACCGATGGTGCGCGAATAGTCGAAGCTGAATGTTTCGTGACGGTCCACAAGAGTAAGCGAGTTACTAGCTATAATATATATTTGCTACAAGCTATTTTTGCTACAATGTACAAAACAGGTATACGTTTCAAGCCTTGTGCGCAGCAAGAACAAATCTATCGGAACTGAGCACACCCGCGAGCGATTAGGCAGAAAATAATCAGATAGTGGCCGCACAGAGAAACTTCACTGATTCAGAAACTGACAAGCCACTGCTTCAAAATATTTGCCGTATAATGAACAAACAGCAAAACACACTAACCCTGACTGAATTCATGAACGGAATGTTTGGATAGCTTGGAATACATATTTAGCCCCGCTTTTAGAACAAACAACATATACGCTGCTTGCGCCGTTTGGACATAGCTTAATCAGCTCCGAAAGCGCTTTTGCATGTTCTCTGAAGCTGTGATCAAAGCTTCGTGTCGTCCACCTGGTCACCGTCTACGATATCTCCGAAAACAGAGGTTTTCTAAGCCGCGCCGTTGTCATATACTTCCATTGTAAACGAGGAGGCAACGGAGACAGTTGAGGCAAGCAATGGACGCGTCACCACGTGATCAAACATGGCAGCGCCCACGGGATCGCCGCGAAAAGGGTCAATATAGTAAAAGTACCCCCATATACTCTTTCCTCCGCTGTCTCCTCTCCTAAAGCGCTCGTTTTTTTCTTTACTTTTTGCTTGCGAACGCAAGTCGACGATGGCGCCCCTAGAAAGTCCACGTTGAAGCATTCAGGCCACGTGCGCGCCGCCGCCGCCGCCGGTGACTGCGGCTGTGCAGAGTGACTTTCAACATGGCTCTGAGGCGGAAAAAAACAATATATCGTCCAATCGGAGATACAGGAGAGAGAGGAGCGGCGTTGATCAAAGGATGGCGGTACTTTTCTTATATAGGGACTTTACCAACGGCAGGAGCGGCGACCGCGACGATCCGAGTTGCTGGAGAATCGAGGGCCGTGGTGTGACGTCATAGTGCGGCCACGGCTCAAAGTGCGGCGACGGTGAAGAGGCGGAAACCTGGCGCAATGTAGCTGTCGCTGCAAAAACTACAGCGCGCGCGCTTCGCAGCGCGCTGCGAAGGAAGCGCGCTGAAGGAAGCGCGCTTCCCGCGCGCTTCGCAGGCGCGAAAAGCCCACAGGTCCGCAGCCGCAGTGGCGCGGAGCAGCAGTTCACAGAAAAAGGCCCTCGCCGGAGCAGGCGCTTGGAACACTCCCCTATTATTCTAGGTCCCTCTAGCTCGGAGCCTCGCCGCTGCGGTACCACGTGACTAGGCGATAGTTTAACGGCTGCTTCGGCGGAGCTTGGTCGCTCAGTCATAGAGTAACATACGGATTACAAGAGTGGCTGCTCCAGCCTAAAAGCGGTCGAGCTACGCAGCTTCATGCCGCCCGCTAGAGGGCAATACAACCCTCCCTGTATCCAAGGGAACGCGCGTACTAGTTATCTACTGTAGTAACTTTTCTAGTGCACTATACGTCTACTTGTCTATGTGGCTGTAGACCAACGTTACTAGATTACCTCAAAGTATCTAGTAACGGTGGCTGTAGACGTAGACGTTATCAACGGTATCAGCCGGCCGTGAGCGGTGCAAGGTAGATAGATATACCTGGTAGCGAAGCTTCCATAGAAGACCATACGTTCAAAACATGGCGGTTCATCGGCGGTTCATAGGGTGCCTCGATGCCCAGCGCCGCCGTCCAGGGTGGAGACAACCCCGCTGGCGCAGCCATATTGAGTCACACGAGCTGAGACTCAGCTACGCTTGCGTTCATAAATAGTGTAACTCGCGGCACACTTCCAAGTGCTTTGCCTTGATGAGGATTTTTTATCGATATCGCATCTGCACATCTTTATAACCAATAGCCGTTAACTCGTCGAAGGTCCAAGACGTAAATGTATGGCGCCGGCAACATGCCCCAAGTTGCCTAATTCAATTTACATTTAACATGCCGTGTGTATGTTTGAAATACGCACTATTTTTTGCGATTCGATACTTGGTATATAAGGTTTGCGACCCCCTGTATGTGGAAGTTTTTCTTTTTCGCTGTTGTATTTTGGTTTACACGTCACGCCTCCTTTACCGTAGCCAGCCACTCGCGCACGGCGGTTAGTTTCCCTTGCGTTGCGCGTGCTCTTCGCGGTCGTTGCAATTATTTCACGATATCTACGCGCAATTTTGATTTTTTTGCCCACAAAACTGTGTGCTGACAGGATTAAGCTGGTGTACAAATAACTGCGATGTGAAAATAAGGTTTAGTTAGTGCTGTAGAGAAACATGTAACGTAACTTGTCTGTGTCAATCTTGCGTAGTACACACAAGAAACCAAACGATGCACAAAATACATTTACTTATAATGTCTAGTACAATCAATCATGAAAGAGATATGTACATGAAACATTATATGTACTGTGTGGCGCCTGAAAGTTATGTTGAAAGACGAGCTAAAATAAATCGCAAGGTAGGCTCGACACACAATTCGGGATAGTGAGAGTTTTTTTTAATTTATTCATTACATGGGGGGGGGGTTCAAGTGAGTACATCAACCTTATTACACACAATATAAATCGAAAACAAGAATGCAAACAAGAAAACGCAACCGCGGGTAATATTAATCAAGATATCCTGCCAGAATACATCAGCTACCATCGAATACGTCGCATCAGCCAAACACATCGACGGCGAGTACAGAACATTTTATAAATAACCATTAGAACACTGATAACTACATTGAAAAAATAAACAACACTGCATACATATCGCGTACAAAAACCGTAAATGAAACTAAGACAGTAAAATACAGATTAGCAATGTTTTTCACTTCGAAAATATAGTCCATGATAATGTAAGGTTGTTGACTTTAACAGACGGCGCCCATCCTGTATATTTCCCTCGTACGGGTCCTCTTCAAAGTGTTTCTAAGTACAAGTAAAACAACAAAAGTGATTATTGATATGAAAAGTTGCCTTGTAAATACAGCTAGAGAACCCATTACAGTGCTTAAAAATAAGTTTTAGCAGAAGTAATGCTGTATTACCTCGCTTCACACGTTTCGAAGAAATGCACAGGCTACAACAGACACCATGCCAGAAAGCGCCCAAACATTTTGGTCCCATGATGCCCCGTAACTCTACTACACCTGGGCATACCGTGCACAGGCATTTAAAGACCGTCACAGTACCCACTACGATCGGGAATGAGCACGAATGACCATCGGCTTACGAGCACCACGCTACAAATATATTCGTCTAAAAATCAGCTATATAACGTAACAACCTGAGATCCGCAAGATATCTGCTGAGAATAGAGAAAATCACAATGCTTCGCTTGCCACGTACACAACAGCCGCTCTCCCCAGAAGAAGCACTGTGTTCTTTAGTCCCAAATAACCAGTAGCGAAAAAAGAAACTGAGGGGGAAAAAAAGAAACAAGAGACACACGATGTGTGCTTCCCGTGAAAAAGTAAAATAGGTGGTTTACATGACGATTTGTAGCTAATGTAAGGCTATTTCGCGGCGAAGCATTTTCGTCAGTTCTTAAAATAAGGGTACTGCTCGCATAGACTGCGCCGATCAAAACGGCAAAAGCGTATGCGACGCGCGCTCGCAAACCATAGGCTACTCAGCATCGGTGCAGTGCTTAGTTCGTGAGCGAACGTAGGTACGTGAGCGAGGATCAGAGGATACTTTCTTATTTATGAAAAACACGATGCGATAGTATAAACTTTCTTGACACTTACCTCACAAATGTAGGAGCTATCCGTTGCCTTCCAGTGGTACCGCTTTACTAGGGCTTCCCATCTCTTCCTTCGCTCTGGGTCCCGGGGGAAGCCTAAACAACGAAGCCCTTTACGCGTCGATCCGGTGCACTTGGGAACACAACAGCCCGTCATGTCGACTCGATGCGCTTGACAAGCTTGTCATTCATGCGGCTGAACACTGTCCAGCAAGTAGAAGCGTCAGCGAAGCATCCGCGCGCACTGTGTCTCGAACTAAGCACCGGCACCAAGCACTCGCAACCGCTCGCTTTGACTCAAGATGGCGTCGCAGCGAGAAAGCGGCGGCGCGGGTGCGGTCAAAGGATGGCACCACCCTGAACGGCGGCGCTGGCATCGAGGCACCCTAGTGATGATGATTGATGATGATGATTTATTGGATCCCCTTTGAAACGGGGCGGCGACAAATAGTCACCTAGCCTGCTTGATTTAATCAGGTATACTATACATGTTCTTTATCTTGCATTTTTGTATACCTATCATTATTTTTCTTTTTCAAAAATTTACCTTGTACCGCTGCCTATGATTTTAAGAGATCAGGTCGCATCCATCTTTTCCCTACTTTTTTTCCACCAGTACTCTAATCGTCTCTTGCTGATCTCTACGGCTGATCTGTTTATGTTTCCTTCCACTTTAAACCCAAGCGCTTCTGGGAGTTGCACGTTACCTACGGTTCTCGCTGGGTGGATCCCGTCGCATTCCATTAGGATGTGCTGAGTGGTCTCTGGATCTTTACTGCAGCATACACATGTCTCATCTAATTCCGAATATTTGTTCCGATATGTTTTCGTCCTTAGGCAACCGGCTCGAGCCTCAAATAGCAAGGCACTGCCCTTTGTGTTATCGTACAGAGTTTCCCTTCTAATTTCTTTCTTCTCATTCTTGTAAATCTCCATTGTCCTTTTCGTTTCCATTCTTTGCATCCAATTCACGGTCTCTATTTCTCTCACTTTCTTTCTGATGACCCCTGGTTGTCTATTTACAGTTTCGATTATCCTGTACTTGGTTGCCAACTTCCTTGACCTCTTCCTCCATTCTGTGTCCACGCTTTTCATGTAGAGATACTTGTGCACTTTAGCTGCCCATTTATTTTCATCCATGTTCCTGAGCCTTTCTTCAAAACTAATTTTGCTTTGTGCTTCTCTGACTTCAAAAGAGGCCCAACCCATGTCTCCATGCACTGCCTCATTTGTCGTATTACCGTGTGCTCCCAAAGACAGTGGTTCATGGGGCTTAGCGCCATCTGTGTGAGGAGGGAACACTTCCGACGAAAGAAAAAATAATGTGACGTCATATCCGTTAAAACAGAAGTGACGTCATTTTGTTCTCAAAGGCGCGAAATTTGTTTTCGGAGGCCTGCCACTGCCCCGCCATGCGAATTCATGGGCGTTGCGAGCTTTCAGCGCGGAAAGCGATGCAGGAAAAGGTCAGCCATACGGGTGTCGAAATCGCATCCCTGCACAGAACATACTTTCTTTGGAGGCCGACGAGCGCTTTGGGCGTAGAGTGCTCGTCCTTTCGTTGGACACGAAGCCCGTCGGCCAGCGCTGTCGCACGAAAACAACTAAATTAAACAATTATCTGGCGGTCGCAACTTACTGCTTTTGACTGAATAGGTTAAGAAGAAACAGTGAGACTACCCGCGTCACCAAATTCAGACAAACGTCGGCAAGCAAAACAACACAACATTTGAGGGGGGCGTATTGTAACAGTTTAACTTTACGAGCGCGCCTTCCTGCATAGTTCAAGAGCTGCATTGCATTGCCAGTGATAGCGGCTTCAACGCCCGTCGCTATCGGTGGGCGCTCTTACGGTGTGCGCTGAGAAAAGGCATTTATTGATAATGATCAAGTAAAAGCGAATTGTCTATTCTTTTCTCGCCATCCGTATATAAAATTGATTAGCAACTTTATTTTCGTTGAATGAATCTAACTGTGTCTCTCTTTGTTTATAAAACGCTTTTTTCAAACATAGTCGCGCTTCAATCGCTGCTCCCATAACCACGCTGATGTCGGTGACAATTCGTTCTGAACCGCCTTTCGCCCGAAGCTTCGCGACCTATGTGAATCGACCTTGAGTGGTGGATGATAAGACTAGTATATAGAAAAAGCATAACGCATCGCTACAAAATATCGGCCATGCTGTGAACAGGCAAGGCGATGCTACAAAAGATGTGCGATAACGTCTGGGTGGTCTTTCCTGGGTTCGTCTGCCAGAACGTTTGTCTGCTTGGCGGCTGCTTGGTAAGAAGGCCTTCATTACGTTCTTTTTTCCCCTCATTACTTTGCAAATTGCTTATGTATTTGTCACTTCAGCCGTAAGTTGACATTTGTCGCATTGGACTGTTCGGCGCAGAGAACGTTTTTGTGTTTTTCACTTCGCGCATGATGTTCGTGCATTGCTTCACATTATGTAAGAAACAGGAATTTGGAATGCTGCGCAGCACGTTTGCGAGAAAATCGTTTCTTGGCGCGAGAAAGTGAGTCAGCACAGGCCGGTATGCGTAGTCTGAATTTATTGCATGTGGTGCAATTGTGTGCAAGAACGCAGTTATGCTTAGGATCGTTATTCGTGGCTTGCGCAGATTGCTTGACGCCTTTGCTACGAGCGCAAATAGAGAGAACTTGCGAATTCAGAAGAATGTTTGTAAGATGTGGCTACGACGTATTCTGAATAGACACTCCTGCCTCAGTAGCGCATGCATGACACTGAAGGTTGCTTTTTTTAGCTGCGACAATTGCACGTGACGCTTTTCGCGAAAGGGCGATCTGAAGTGCGTAGGTGAAAATTTGTGCGAAGGCGGGAGAGAAGATATAACCAATACTTTTTTTTTCAGGTCATGCCGTCCGTAGTCAAGTACTACGGGAATTACTGCTGTGTTGCGTGGTGCAGTAACAACGGCAGGACCGTGAGAGAGCGTGGTTGGCTGACAATTGCAGTGAGCAGCCTTCATTCCTTGTTTGCAATGCAGCCCGAAACTACCCATTAATACGAAATGTTAGGCTTCAAAGGACGAGCGTTGTTTTCCTCTGTAATGCTAATGCTGTCTTCTGCAGTTTTACTGTTCTGTGGGGTTTTTCATAACATCGCCTGTTTATTCCTTTTGTGAAATTCATTCTCAACATATGGCACCTGTATTGGCATGTCTTGCACTTTGCAGTGCTTGCGTTCATCGAACGTTACGAAAAAAAGTGTGCATGTGCTTACTGAGAATATGACTTGAAAATAAAATGTTTCCTCTCTTCCAACACTTGTCATGTTTACTTAAAATGTCTGCAGAAACACGCAGTGGCATCGTGTGCTTGCTGCTCTGGCGGTACATCCTACACGAAGCTACTCGATGCATGCAAGCAACGCGTTAAAAAAATCGAAATATAGCCTCCGGGACGAGCACTCGAACGGAAGCGGTCTTGGAGGCCGTGTAATTATTCTACCAGAGGATAGCCTTCGAGATTGGTTTTACTGCGGTCTTAATCTCTGACTCTGTGTAGATTCCACGCACCCGCTGGGTGCGCTGCGAACCAAAATCGGCCGCAAGGGCCTATGGAAGTGCCCTCTCTTATCCTTGTATATTTTACTCTATGTCTCAGTCTCGCCATGGATGGCGCGCCGGCTGCGTCATCTGTGCCTGCGCTTCAGCACAAGCGACAATCTGTATCTAATAATAAAGTAGATATAGGTATGCTGCATGCTGCGAAATCTCAAGCAGAGGCAAAGTTGGCTGCTGAAACACCGGAGCAAAGGGAGGCCAGATAGCACGTTATTGAGAAGCTTACAGAACGTGGAAGCGCGCAGTAATGAAACACTGTGTGCCTAGTCCTTGAAAACCAAACCAACAGACATTTCGCTCGTGAGAACTAAATTTACAACAGTTAAAACCTCGGCCAATTTTTTCTCCTTTAAATCGCGTTCATCCCAACTGCGGCTCAAGTGTGCGCTCGCCCAGCCAAACGGCCGCCCTCCGTGCGCAGGCGAAGCAAAGGGGTGGTTTGCGAGCAGACGACGTGCGGCATTTGCCGCCCCAGCGCCGTTTCGAAGCATGCCCTCGGTCTTCACCGCTTCCATTACATGGCGCTGTGCAGAGCATGAACCTAGGGAGCCTACATGCAAGCGCTGTTTTAAAACAGCGCTTGCATTTGGGCTCCTTACATGCACTACACTATGCGTTGGCGTGTTCGCTCTATCTGTGGAAGTGCCTGCACAACCTGGCATAATAATATAATATCAGTTTTAAGGTGAAAGTCTTATATGTCTCGTTTTGAGGTGACCTTGAAAAAGTGGAGCCAGAAATCGGACAGAAAGTCGGTAAAAGATATGTACAAGAAATTGATAAATCAATAAGATGATTACAAAACCCATAACATTAATACCAATCGATAGGTATGAGGAATATAAATATCGATATAGGATCATGATAGTCATTAAATTAGTTATAACAATTAGTATTACAAAGCGGGAAAATGGGTCGGAAGCCCTTAAAAATGGCCAAGCACCGCGAATTATTCATAGTAATGGGTAATGATAGTAATGATGATAAAAATTGGTATACAGAGAGGTGAATAAGGTGAATTATGAGTGAATTGATGGTGAAATAAAGAGGTTTAACTGGGTGATAGGAGTCAAACGAAAGGTAATGATGAGATAGAATGAGCTAAGATAATGAAGAGTAAATGAGAGTGAATTAAGACTGAATTAAGTTGAATAATGTGATGATAAAAATTGGAATTTTGGAGTAATAGAGCAAACCAAGTGTGATGGAAGTAAATCCGAGATGGATAGAGTGAATGAAGGTGAACCAAGCGGTGATAGTGTCAATCAAGAGTGAATCAAGCGGTTGACTTGCAAAAAATATATGTGAGATTTGAGGCTGCACGTGAGAGTGACTGAGCAAAAGAAAGTTCTGAGTGAAGGTTAGAGTTTGGTGAAATAAGGATGACTTGCAAAATTGACTTTGCAAAATATGGGTTCGGAGTGTAGACGACTCAGCAAAAAAGTAGTCGTCATCTCTCCGGAGCCTACGTATTGCAATCTCACTATAATACGTAGTCATCTGTCGATTTAGCGCTTGGGTCTTCTGCACTAATCCCCAGCTACTCAATTGTACCAAGCCTTAGTCAAGGTGGAAGTGCTGCACGTGAAGCGCTAGAGAACCGCTCGAGAACCGTTGTTATTTTTTACAGTTTGACGTAAGCCACACTGCATGCCGGCGGCAGCCGAGGTGACTGTTGTTGAAGACTGCAGCTTAAGCGAGGAAGATAGGTGATTTTCAAAGATTTCTAACCAATAGAACGATTTCTAATAAATCAAATGCTGCATTGTGATTCCTTTGAGTCGAAGGTCGTCTGTGAAGTCCTCATTTTAGTCGCCTTCGAATGGCTAATCGCGACTAAGGCTGCTGTGATTATAAAATAATTACATCAGTCTTCTTAGGCCAGCAATAACACTGCATTCTTCAGATTGTCTGCACCATTGCTGCTCAATAATTTAAAGACATGGGCATGGACGATAGCTCTAGGCAAGAGCGATTAGCTTGCGCACTGCCAGCTGCAGGCACTTGTGAAACCATTGCGCCCAGATTACGCGCGAGAGAAAATTGCACTTCCGTCTGCACGTAGTATACAACAAAGACTGATGCTGCCTGTTTTAATAGAACAGAAATTCACTCGTGCTCACCAACACTCTCTTAGCTTATCTATTCGGAAGCAAGTATCGTTAGGGTCATAAAGTAAGAAATCCTAGCAAATTTTTGCAGTTGAAAGCCCATTTATTTTCATAGCAAGCTTGGCTGTGTGCGCGAGCGTAGCGGACGAAACCCGGTCAGCCGGGTGCGGTTCGATATGCCAGCAAAGAGGTAGTTCGAAGGGCCTCAAGACAAACAGCCTCATACTATAAGAAGTTGGTCGGTCACCATTAAAGTTTCGCTCCGGTTAATGTCAACTTCTAAAAAAGTATCAATATACTAAATAAATGGTTAAAAAGGCTCGTAAAGTAAGAAAGATTAATACACAAGATATTTGACGTGCCCATCTGAGTATCCGGGTAGCTCTCACGCCCTAGCTTGACTTTGCTAGATAAGTTTTGTGCTGTGTATAGAATTTATTATGTTATGTTGCTGCAAAATTAAAACTCTGTGATTTCCTACGCAAATATACGCACCTCATGGTACTGATGCCGTCAATTAAATTATACACTCTAATTCTTTATAAGTACTGGCGAATTGAATAAATAAGTCAAAGGAAGAAATGAAACGAAAAGTCACAGGCTTGATGCGTTTGCCTCTGCACCCAGGAGGCCCTCATGAAAGAAACTAAACTTCATCCCTATCTGCTCTATGGAAATTTCTCTGCATTGACCGGGTCAATTCTGTTACCTAAAGATGGAATACACGATTCCCTATCGTTAGCGCGGTTGTCTTGCCGGGAATACGCCACAGCTGATAAAATTAAAGGTTGGTATGGAAGCAAATATTAAATTATGTGGTTTTACGTGAAAAAAAAACACTATCTGATTATGAGGCATGCCGTAGTGGGCAACTCCGGATAAATTTGGACCACCTGGGGTTCTTTAACATGCACCTAAATCTAAGTACACGGGTGTTTTATGCATTTCGCCCCCATCGAAATGCGGCCGCTGTGGCCGGGATTCGATCCCGCGACCATGTGCTCAGCAGCCCAACACCATAACCACTGAGCAACCACAGCGGGTTTGGTAAGGAAACAAACTATATACGGCGGGCTTTTTATTGCCTTGATTATTGGGGTGACATGTTTCTTAAATGAGTGCGCTACCATAGATTTATGGAGTTTTTTTTTGACGTGAAGCGTCTTCGTTTCTGTCAGTAAGTGGTCATTGCTAAAACCGCATGTAACAAAAACATGTAACAGTAGTATCGAGATTTCACGTCATTTGACTGCCGTCACAAGTATTTCCGGTCGAAAGCAATGGAAGCAGATAGACCTCCTCGACAGCTCAAAGTATCGCTTCTTGCCGGCTATTAAATATCGCGCGCATGCAATGAGAGTGGCGGAGTGGCAATCCCGCAGTTGAATTGATTCCAGAATAATTCCGTATTTTTAAACAGCCGGAATTGAATGGGAATGTAATGATGGCACTAGTCGGACATATGGAATGAAATGGGAGCCCGAGACTCTGGAATGGAGTTGGAATGGAATGGGAAAATGCATATTTCAGCAAACGGTAACTGCTAATTTTCAGCAAGTCAGTCTAATCGGTAAATTTGCAATTTAGACTAAACTAGACTTGGCCAATGCATTGTATTTCTTCTACCAGCTCTTTCAGTATCTACCCGTAAGTGGCTACCTCTGCCGCACTAATTATAAACAACAATGTACGCTGCACATTCCACACTTCTGAAGTCATGGACACCTTTCTGCGTCACAAGAATGAAGTGTATTTTACAACAGCAATTTATAGTTGTCAAGAAACATGATTCGGTTTAGCAAGAGCACACTTGACCTAGGGCACAAGGTTGAAGGCCAAAAACGACGTCTTAGACGGTTGTAAGCCGCACGATGGTCTATGGTGATTTGCAATGCACGTCATATTTTTGGCACGCTGTCGAGTATCCCGAAAGCACAATAACAAGGTGTTCATAAAGGCATCCTGGAAAAAAAGGTGCCCCTAATTATACCAGTAGATGTAAAAAAAAGATAGCCTAGCAAAACATATCAATGCGTTGCGGTTTTATGATAGTCCCCAAAGTGACAAAATATTCCCGCTGGATGCGTCACATACTTTACATACACAACATACACAACAGCGTAAGATTATTTTCTACTTTGCTTTACACGAATGGGTTTCGGATGATTGGACATTTTTTGAAATGGGGCATATTTTGCAATGACAGCACATATTCGGGAATTCCAAGCCACGCATCTACCTTGATTGTTGACGATATTTGACAAGCAAGACGCGAACATGTATGTAATAAAGTTTTATGTATTTCTTTGTCAGTCCTGTTACACGTGTAATCGTCTTGAGCGCACATCTTATGTGTTGGTGACATAGGGCTCCTTATGAAGGTGAAAATTGTCATCCGCCCGAATGCAGCCCGAACCTACAAAGGAAATCCATTCGGGTTTCAGAAAGTTTCGCCAATTGAGGAAAAATGCGTCCTTGTCCTCTACTGCGAAGCTTACTTTCCGAGAAACCCGTATGGACTTCCTTTGTAGCTTCTTGCTAGATTAGGGTGGATAACAATTTTTCCTTTCATGTACCTATCTCCACCTTACGGTATTTCGCAAAACTGATTTGCGAAAGTCTCTTATGTATTGATGCTGTATTGAGCAGGCATGTGCTCTACCATCAGAGTTATTACCATCACATTATTTGTAACATGATTAACACTTCAATAATGTTTTTAGTTACGAGACACGGAAGGTAACTCAAGTATAGTAAAGAATTATAGAGAAAGCGTTTCATTTAATAAAATTAAAGAATGGAATGGTGCAGCTGAACCACTCCAGGAGTGGGAGTGATCCTATTCTCACCATTCCCAGGAGCTTATAATGGGGATTTCATTTCTCGGGAATTTAGTGGTAATGAAATGGAGGGCCCCACTCTGCAACTCTGCTTGCGGTGGCACATTTCGACAGCGCCGACAAGGGACGCAAAAGGCACCGTGATACCCATTTGCCTTCTGTGTGTTCGTTCACATGAACCTAAGTTGGGCGGTTGAAGTCGGAAGTCAGGCTCTCACAGACCGACTGATCAGACTTTGCGTGGAATCATCCCCAGCGTGATGAGATCGCAGCAACAGCCGGCGTCAAAATAATATAACAGAGCGTGCGAGCAGCTTACACGGTGCTTTGTTGCTGGTTGTAAACCACCGACCTGTCCCTCGTGCGTTTTGTTGTATCTCGCTAGGCGTCGGGGTGAGTCGAGCTCTAATATTTCAGCCTAATAATTCAGATACTACACTCACTCCGGCCGACCGCCAGGAGTTAACATCAGTACGAAAAGCAAATCTCATCCCATCAAGCCAACTCTACTCACTTTCATAGGGTTCGTGTATAAAGCCTGATAAATATGTGAAGGCCACCCAATTTCGTTCTTGTGTTACCCACTTTATTCGGCGCGCCACTTCTTGTCGTGGGCCCCACAATATGTAAGCACGTTCAGCTCCAACCCACAACTCGTCTCAGTCATCTGGCTTCAACTAGTAGTGGCGCGATAAAGATTTTTTTTGTGCCGAAATAGGTGAACGCAAAATTTTGTGTTTCATCCTACTGACTTTCTTATCTAATATTTATAGAATTAACAATGCCCGTCTCATGTATAGCTAATTTCCCCATTGAAACCACGCAGAATAGGGTTCGCTTAGAGCTGACTTGACCACAAATACGAGTTTTTGGTGGGCTTTTAAGGATGTCTGTTTTCGAGGCAATTCATGTATCAGTCTTTACAATCCTTATCCCATTTCAGAGTTAAGTCTTACCTCTGGATGTACTTGAAGTAGCAGTGTTCCCAGTCTGCAAAGAGGCAAAGGCTCTTCTCCGAGAAAGGGTCGGATAGTACATTCGCGCTACTGGCGTCCGGGAAGTACGTGTCTGGCAGCCAGAAGACGGTGGCGAACAGTCGGCGGCACCTGTAAGCTGGTTCAGGAGATTCATCGTCGGTCGGCAGCTGCCCGAAATATTCGTGCAGATTTTTGCACACGGGCTGCGTCATAGCCCACCGCTGTTGAAAGACCATGTCGAGGTCCAAAACCTGCACGCGCATGCAAAAAGTGGAAGCCGTGAGGTAAGCCATCGGCCCGGTTGTTGCGCACGACATCGTGTAATTCGAGGAGGTTAATCAGTGAACATCATTTCACACCTCAATGCGGCGGTCGCATGTCATACTGCGGCTCGAGGGAGCGTTCCCATGCGAGGAGGTAAAATGATACCAAATACAACCTCTCCTTTTGTTATTTGCTATTAGGAATAACAACTTTCGGCGCGAACGAGAAGTAACTTGTCATAACCAGTGTAGTCTGCCACAATGGATTGATACGGCGACTAGCTGATGCGCAAAATAATCCTGGTCGCGCACAAGCATTTTTGTGCTAAGCACTTTGCGAGGAGTGCAAAATTTGACTAATGAAATCTTCAAATGCGGTCGCACTATGCCAGAGCACGATGTATGGATGTATGCTAATCACGTGTTGCTCAGTGACCTAAATCTGAGCTTCAGCCGCCCTCTTTAGATGATTCTGACGCTATTCGAGTGGCTACGATGCTTAACCTTTGCGTTGAGCTTGCGCTTTCCCACGTCGACGTTAAGTAGGAATGGCCTCTACTCTCGCAGCAATCTTTCCTCTTGCGATTCATTTTGTAATGAACTGTATAAAATGCAACTTTCTTTTTGCAGTGGTTATAATACATGGCTCAAATATATATATATATATATATATATATATATATATATATATTATATGTATATATATCGTTCGATACTGGCGTTCGATTCCAAGGCGTCGTCACTTTCTTTAGAATGGTGACCAGTTTTTCGCTGATTATTGAATAATCCGCTCCAGTGTCCACTAAAGCAGTCAATTCACGACCGTCGAGCAATACAGGAATGTCCAAGGAAATTTTTTTTCCGTAATCAGCAGGTACTGTCGTGGTCGATGTATCGTCGGTCCACGTACGCGTCAGCAGGGGTCCTGGAGTACGTCCAGACTGAGCGGCCTCGCCCCCGAAGGCCGCTGTGGTTAGTTTTCCCGGCGTGGGCTGGGCGACCGACCCTGCACCACGCTCGAATACGTACGGTGAGTCGGAGAAAATCGCCGCGGCGAAGGGGATCATGACTGGTGTCTAGCTGATGAGTATCCGCGCTGCTGGGCAACGTATTCTTCAATTGCAGGAGGACGCTGGCCGAACCTAGGTCGCGGCGAGTTTGCTGGGAATCCGCGTAGTCCGAGCTCTCGATCGGAGCACTGTCGGTAGACATGCCCAGCTTCGCCACAGTGAAAGCAAAGGGGACGACGATCAGGTGCCCGCCACACGTCTGATTTTCTTGGGGCCTTTCGGTTGTCGTGGTAATACGATGCCGCTTGGTCGGGCTGTAGTATGGCCGGGACTGCGGTGCGAAACGGGGAGGAAGGTGGGGCGGGTTGCCGCAATGCTTGCGAAAATATGCTTACCGGTTGAGCTTCTGTGTTGAAGGGTGGTTCTCTTACCGCATGCTGGACTTCGTCACGGACAACGCTGGACAAAGAGCTGAGCGACGGCTGTGAAGGTATCGAAAGTTTCTGAAGTTCTTCGCGGATTACGGAACGGATGAGCTCTCGAAAGAAATCGACGTGGCCCCCGAGAGCTCCGAAGAAGTCCGTAGGTGAGGCAGCGTTCACTTGGCGTTCGTATGATGGTGTCAGCTGCCGAAGAGTCTGTTCCATGGTGACGGCCTCGGAAAGAAATTCTGACACAGTCTTGGGAGGATTGCGCACGAGAGCGCCGAACAGCTGCTCTTTCACTCCGCGCATCAGGTACCGCACCTTGTTTTCTTCCGACATGCTGGGGTCGGCTCGTCGAAAGAGACGCGTCATGTCCTCGACATACATTGCGACACCTTCGTTCGGCATTTGTATATGGGAATGGAGATCACGCTCAGCTCGTTCTCGGCGATCAGGGCTCGCATACGTCTCAAAAAGACGGCGTTTGAATTCTTCCCATGAAGTTAGGGTATCTGCACGGTTCTCATATCAAACACGTGCGCCATCGTTGAGGCTGAAATATACGTTTTTCAGTTTGTCTGCGTCGTGCCACTTGTTGAACGAGGCAACACGTTCATAGTGCACCAGCCAATCTTCAACATCCTCATGCATGGCACCGTGGAAGGGATTCGGCGTTCGCGGATGGATTAGCGTACAATGAATCGGCGTACTGCCTTCCATACCGGTTGGAATGGTCGGAGCTGCCATTGTCTCTGGGAGGAGTCCAAACTCAGGGGCTTGTCCACGGATCCTTCTGCTGGCGCGGTGTACAGGCGTAACCACCGGTACGGGACTGGAGCTCCTGCTGCTCGGAGGGGTTTGGTGCATAGATTAGATTACCCCGCACCTCCACCAGTTTGTCACGCGCTAAGGCAAGCGCAAGCAACAGTACGAGCAGCCAGACACGAAGAATGCCAGACACGAAGAAGAAGATGATGATGATGATGCCTCACCACTTGGCACAACCCACTGAGGGGGATAGGCCACGAACCGGGTGGTATTATGATAGAAATCTAAAATAAATAATTTATAAATACATAAGTATAAGAATAAAAATAAATGACTAATTGAAAATGAGAAATAAAGCAATAATAATAGAATTAAGTAGTCTATACTAAGTTAGTACGCCTTGCCTGAATAGGAATAGTAATATGAATTTAATAATAAATTAAATACAGCAAAGGAAATACGTAGATTTGAATAATAATAATAATAATAATAATAATAATAATAATAATAATAATAATAATATAATTGTGGTTCTCCAGCTGGCTCGGGATCTTCGACTTCGTCGTCTTCTCTGTTCTTGCTGGGCACCCAATGATGATTGTTTGCGGGCTAAAAACACCAGGTGGCATTATATATATATATATATATATATATATATTGTAACGTAGATCGTAGACGGAGACTTGAAAAAACAGACGCTTCTCTTTAATGGCGGACCAGAAGAAGAGCGTGCAGCCTACGCGCTTCGTCGTCTTTCATGGCGCCGACCTTTGCGCGCGCCATCCCGCGGTGCGGGCGCCCCACATCATTGTGTCAATTGCCCCCCGTCCGAAAAGCGACCGTCTCGGTCGCGTCAAAAAGTTCTTTCAGCCACGATAATAAATGGAGGTCCTCAGGTGCATCTTGGCGTTCACGTACGCGCATAGTATGGTTTCATGCGCACTACATGAACAACTTCAGCGTGAGGACGACGACGGAGCGAACCGGGGTCGGAACTGCAGGGGACGACTAAGTAGGTTACGTCACTGAGGCGGCGTGTAACCTTGTAGGGACCGAAATACCGGCGGAGCAACTTTTCTGAGAGTCCACGGCGACGGATGGGCGTCCAGACCCACACGCAGTCGCCGGTATTGTAATGAACGTCGCGTCGACCCTGGTTGTATCGAAGGGTGTCAGTACGTTGTTGGCTCCGGATACGATGCCGAGCAAGCTGGCGAGCTTCTTCGGCTCTTTCCACAAACTCTTCCACGTTTTCGCTGGTCGGGCTATTATCAGACACAGGTAGCATGGCGTCCAGTGTTGAGGTGACGTGGCGCCCGTATACAAGTTCGAACGGCGTAAACTGTGTAGTCTCCTGTACAGCAGTATTATACGCAAAGGTCACATAGGGCAAAATCTCGTCCCACATCTTGTGCTCTACGTCGACATACATGGAGAGCATATCAGCCAGCGTTCTGTTCAGACGTTCCGTTAATCCATTGGTTTGAGGGTGATAGGCAGTGCTCTTGCGGTGAGAAGTATGGGTCAGCTGGAGAACGTCCTGCATAAATTCGGCTGTAAATGCTGTACCGTGATCTGTGATGAGAACAGACGGTGCACCATGTCGTAGGACGATGTGGTGGACGAAGAACTTGGCCACTTCATACGAGTTGGCTTGCGGAATAGCTTCGGTTTCGGCATACCGGGTTAAGTAGTCGGTAGCGACGACTATCCATCTGTTGCGCGAAGAGGTCACTGGGAATGGCCCAAGTAGATCCATTCCTATTTGTTGGAACGGTGCTTGAGGAGGGTCCACAGGGTGGAGAAAGCCAGCCGGTTTAAAGGGCGGTTTCTTGAGACGCTGACAATCGCGGCAGGTCTTTACGTACCATTGCACAGAAGCAAAAAGCCGGGGCCAGTAATACTTTTGTCGTATCCTTGCTAATGTCTTAGTGAATCCCAGGTGTCCCGCGCATGGCTCATCATGGCAGGCTTGCAAAATGTCTTGGCGCAGCGCCGACGGCACGACAAGGAGGTACGTATTTGGACCGCTTCCGCAGTTTTTCCTATAAAGGACGTTGTTGCGCAAACAGTACGATGATAAGCAGCGCAAGCGCGAGCGTGGTAAAACACCTTCAACTCCTTGAAGGTGCTCGAGAAGCGGCAGCAGCTCAGGGTCAGTGCACTGGTGCGACAGCCATCTTTACAACGCCGACAAATGGCAAGTCATAGTCAGGGTCCGATGATGTCGTAGGGAGCGGTGCGCGTGACAAACAGTCAGCGTCACTGTGCTTTCTTCCAGATCGGTAGACAACGGTTATGTCGTACTCTTGTAAGCGTAGGCTCCAACGGGCTAGTCTGCCTGAAGGATCCTTGAGGTTGGCAAGCCAGCACAGGGCGTGGTGATCGCTGACAGCCTTAAAGGGTCTACCGTACAAGTAGGGTCGGAATTTACTAATTGCCCACACAACCGCTTAGCATTCTTTTTCAGTGGTTGAGTAGTTTTTCTCAGCCTTGGTGAGACTGCGGCTTGCATAAGCAATGGTGCGTTCCGCACCATCTTGCCATTGCACAAGAACTGCACCGAGACCCGCATTGCTGGCGTCAGTATGGATTTCTGTGTCTGCGTTTTCGTTGAAATGAGCAAGTATTGGGGCAGCTTGCAAACGCTCACGCAGTTCATTGAACGACTGCTGCTGCTCGTCCGCCCAAATGAAAGGCACATCATCGCGTGTAAGTCGGGTCAGAGGTTCAGCAATTCTCGAGAATCCCTCGACGAAGCGTCTATAATAGGCGCACAAACCAAGGAAGCGTTGCACAGCCTTCTAGACAAGAAGGCTGTGCAACGCTTCCTTTGTTTGTGCGCCTATTATAGACGCTTCGTCGAGGGATTCTCGAGAATTGCTGAACCTAATTGCTGGTGGTGGTGAAAATTGCTGGTGGTGAAAACTCGGCGACGGCAGCTAACTTGTTGGGGTCTGGTCGGACGCCTTTAGGACCAACGACATGGCCAAGAAATTTGAGCTTTTGGAACCCGAAGTAGCATTTCTCAGGCTTGATGGTGAGGTCGGCAGTACGTATCGCAGCGAGGACGCTCTCGAGTCGTGCGAGATGTTCGTCAAACGTGCTCGAAAACACGACGACGTCATCCAAGTACACGAGGCAGGTTTGCCATTTGAGTTCAGCAAGCACGGTATCCATCATCCGCTGAAAGGTGGCAGGTGCGGAACAGAGACCGAAAGGGAGAACTTTGAACTCATAAAGCCCGTCAGGTGTCACAAACGCTGTTTTTTCACAATCCTGTTCATCAACTTCGATTTGCCAATACCCGGATTTAAGATCCAACGAAGAAAAAAAACTTGGCATATTGTAGACGATCCAATGCGTCGTCGATGCGTGGCAATGGATAAACATCGCGCTTGGTGACACGGTTCAACTTTCTGTAATCTACGCAGAAACGTAGTGTGTTGTCTTTCTTTCTGACTAACACTACAGGGGAGGCCCACGGGCTTGTGGACGGTTGGATCACGTCGTCTTGGAGCATCTCTTTCACCTGCTGCTTGATCGCTTCCCTTTCCACTGGCGACACTCTGTAAGGATGCTGGCGAACAGGACGTGCGGATTCGTCCGTAATAATGCGGTGCTTTGTGATGGACGTGCGCCGTACTTTGGACGACGTTGAAAAACACTCGGCAAATTCATTCACGAGACTCAGTAGACGGTCTTTCTGATGGTCTGGCAGAGCAGCGTTAACGTGAATCCTTTCTTTTAGGCTGGGTAACTCAGATTGTTGAGATGATGCGATTTCCATTGTGCCAATGTCAGTAACATCAATGATTTCGCGAAGAAATGCGACTGTCGTTCCTCGTGGTACATGCCGATACTCGTTGCTAAAGTTTGTTAGCAACACGACTGAACATCTGTTTCGCACCTGAAGAAGCCCTCTAGCTATGCAAATGTGGCGCTCAAGAAGCAGGGGGATGTTTGCCTCAGCAATTCCTTCGGCGTCGTCCTCCATGTCGCATCGGACAAGGGTAAGCACGCTGCTCTTGGGTGGCAACGTGACGTGATCGTCGGCAACGTGAAGCGCGATGTCACGGTCGGTGTCATTACTGTTCGCTATGGCTTGTGTAGTAGCAAAGCTGACTCTAGACTCTTGCAGGTCGATGATGGCACCATTCGCCTGAAGGAAATCCATGCCGAGTATAAGGTCCTTTGAACATTCAGGAAGAATGACGAAGTCGCCGATGTACGTGAAACCGCGAATGTTGACTCGTGCCGTGCACCGGCCCATTGGAGTTATGAGGTGCCCTCCTGCAGTACGAATCTGAGTTCCGGCCCATTGCGTCGAAACTTTGTTCAGTATACGCGCGAGATTCTGGCTCATAACAGACGTATCCGCACCCGTGTCGATCAACGCCGTGACTTCGTGGTCATCTATGGTAACTGGTACGTCGCAAGATACTGACACCGAACTGCACTGATTTCTCTGCGTCTCAATTGCGTCATATCGCGGTCGTCGTAGTGGAGGATCTTCAGCGTTCACAACATCAGCGACCTCACCTCCGCAGGTCGCTGGACTCAGTTTTCCCGGGAAGCAGGGCTGGGTGAGCGACGCCTTGTAGCACTCGGCGTGAAGAGGAGGCTGGAAGACCTGTGTCGGGCGGGTGACGGTGACCGTGTGTCACGGAATCGAGGGGCAAACGAGGTCCTGGCGTCCGCGAGGTAGGCTTCAATCTCCAGGGGGCGTTCGCCATTGCGCGGGCACGGCGCATTCAGTGAAAATCCACGGAGCCCAGCTCGGTGGTAAGGACATGCCCTGTAGAGGTGATCGGCTTCACCGCAATGAAAACACAATGGCCTCCGGTCTGCAGTGCGCCATAAGTCGCTCTTGCGGGGTGGTCATGCTTCAGCCATGAATGGCGTGCGGCGAGGCCTGAAGTCGCCAGTTGCTTGTTCCACGGCGCGCACACCATGAAAGTCCGGGACGTCGCTCATACCGTGAAAAATCGGGGGCAACGAACTTCGCGCAACTTCCGCATACGACATGCGAGGCTGTGGCTGCCGTGTCTCGGGCTGTGGTGTCTCGCTTCGCTCGGGGAGTTGGACTGCCTGCCTGATTTCCTCCCGAACGACCTCAGCCAGAGCGAGTCGTGGTATCGATGCCGGAGCCACCTGAAGCTTTTGGAGCTCTTCTCGAACAACAAGCCTAATGAGCTCCCGCAAGGCGTCGGTATTGTCAAACGGTATAGCGAGAGGGTCACGCGATAGGGTCGACGCGTCGCGGTTGTACAGCCTTGTTCGCTGCTGCAGTGCCTTTTCAATTGATATGGCTTCCGCGAGAAACTTTGCAACGGTCTTTGGTGGATTGCGTATTAGGCCACCGAATAACTCTTGCTTTACACCGCGCATCAAGTGCCTTAGCTTCTTTTCTTCCAGCATGGACGGATCCGCGCGTCGGAAAAGTCGGCACATATCTTCGACAAACATTGCGACGCTTTCGTTCGGCCGCTGTACTCTCGCCTGAATTGCAGATTCAGCTCGCTCCTTGCGATCGGGGCTGGCATATATGCTGATTAGCTGCCGTCGGAATTCGTCCCATGTTGATAAGACCGCCTCACGGTTCTCAAACCATGTCCGCGCATAGTCCTCGAGGGCAAAGTAGGCATTGCGTAGCTTGCGCTCCGGTGTCCAGCCGTTGAATTCTGCGACACGCTCGAAGTGATCGAGCCAGTCCTCAACATCCTCGAAGGTGTCCCCATGGAAGGATTTGGGGATTAGCGGCTGGTTAAGGTCGACCGCGGTCGGTGCGGTTGAGGAAGAAGATGGAACTGATGTACTCATCCTTCTGACTCTGTTGGGTAGAGGCTCGTACTCAGGTGGCAGTCCTTGAAGTCGACGGCTTGTCCGTACGTGAACAGGAGTCAGCTCGACCGGACTTCGTACTGGGCTTGTAGACGGGGTTCGATCTGGAAGCGGTAGCATGTACCCCGCACCTCCACCAGAAAAAATGTAACGTAGATCGTGGACGGAGACTTGAAAAAACAGACGCTTCTCTTTAATGGCGGACCAGAAGAAGAGCGTGCAGCCTACGCGCTTCGTCGTCTTTCATGGCGGCGACCTTTGCGCGCGCCATCCCGCGGTGCGGGAGCCCCACATCATTGTGTCAATATATATATATATATATATATATATATATATATATATATATATATATGTTGGCAGGGGGTTTATTAACGTCAGACGGCAAGTGGAAGTATTGCACGACAGGCACAAAGACAGTCTCAGCCGGCGTCAGCAGCTCGCGATCTACGCTCGCTCTTCCAGCCAAGACAGAGTCCCACTGCTGCGTCCGTTGCTTCATCCCCACTACAGTACCCCGGCGGCTAAGGGAAGCCATCCTGGCGACTCAAGGTGACGTGACTACAAGGGGGTCATGATATGGCTTTAGGTGGCTCACGTGGACCACCTGGCGGCCAAGACGACGCTTGTCGGAGGTTGGGTTGACCGGCTGAATAACATAGGTGACGGAAGATAGGCAGTCGATGACGCGATAAGGGCCTTAATACTTGGGGGCAAACTTAGGAGTCAGGCCAGGGAAATGAAACGGTATGCGGAGCCATACGAGGGAGCCGACGGCGAAAGCTTGTTCAGTCAGATTGCGGTCATGGCGATTTTTCTAGAGGGCTTGGTTGTCCGAAGTAAATGAACGGGCCATCTGACGACACTCTTCAGTATATTGAGCCATTTCAGAAACTGGGCTGAATTCGGAGATGTCCGGACGATAAGGCAAAATGGTGTCGAGAGGGGTGCATGGTTCGCGGCCATATAAAAGAAATTATGGGGAAAAGCCGGTGGTCGACTGTGTCGCGGTATTATACGCGTAAGTGACGAACGGAAGAACGACATCCCAGTTAGAGTGATCAGAAGCAATGTACATGGACAGCATGTCTCCCGGCGTTCGGTTGAAGCGCTCTGTTAGGTTGTTGGTCTGTGGGTAGTAGGCTGTAGACATGTGGTGAACTGTACGGCATGAACGAAGGAGCTCGTGAAGGACATCGGATAAAAAGCACACGCCCTCTGTCACTCAGTAGCTCGCGTGGTGCGCCATGGCGAGGACAAAATGACGTGAGATGAAGTTCGTAACATCACGAGCACCAGCCGAAGGAAGGGCGGCTGTTTCCTCATACCTTGTTAGGTGGTCCACTGCGACGATGACCCATCTGTTACCAGCGACATAGCACGAAAGTGGGCCATAAAGATCAATTCCGACGCGGTCGAAGTGTCGTGCAGGACACGGTGAAGGCTGCATGAGTCCCCGAGAATGGGGAACAGTTTCCGTTGTTAACACAATTGGCAAGACCGAATGTATTTTCGGACATACGCGTATAGTCCACGCCAGTAATAACGTTGGCGGAGCCGCTCATACGTTTTCAGCGCACCAGCGTGAGCATGTTGGGGGTCTGCATGAAAGTATGCGCAGACATCGGACCCCATGTGGCTAGGGATGACAAGGGGCTATTTACGGCTATCCCGTCGATAGTCGCGACGATATACTATTTCGTCCCGTATCGCGAAAAGCGTGGCTTGGCGACGAAGTGCACGTGGGTGTGCAGAAATTGGCGGTGCGGAAAGAACATTCAGGAGAGAGGCGATCCAGGAGTTTTTTCGCTGTTCAGATGGCATGTCTGTGGTGGTTAGAGCAGCCAAGGGAAAGGCACCAGTTGAATGCGGCTATTCAGCCGATTTCACTGGAGATCGGGAGAGTGCATCAGCGTCAGAGTGCTTTCGCCCCGATCGGTACACCACGCGAATGTCAAATTCTTGTAGGTGAAGAGCCCAACGTCCAAGGCGACCAGAAGGATCCTTCAGGGAAGCCAACCAACACAGAGCGTGATGGTCAGTCACCACGTCGAAAGTATGGACGAAACTTACTTATTGCCCGCACAATTGCCAGACACTCTCTTTCGGTTACTGAGTAGTTGGATTCCGCCTTGGTGAGGACGCGGCTAGCATAAGCTACAACATACTCGGAAAAGCCTGGTTTGCGTTGCGCGAGTACTGCACCCAGACCGACACCGCTGGCGTCCGTGTGTACTTCGGTTGGCGCCGTCGGGTTGTAATGGCGCAGAATGGGTGGTGAGGTAAGCAGATGCCGTAATGTAGTGAATGCGTCGCCGCAGGCTTGAGTCCAATTTCATAGGTCACCAGGGCGAGCAAGTAGCTTCGTAAGCGGTGCCACGATGCAGGGAAAGTTCCGGACAAAGCGACGAAAATACCAGCATAAGCCCACAAAGCTGCGCAGTTCTTTTAGGGTAGTCGGCTTAGGAAACTCCGCAATGGCACGAAGTTTGTCAGGCTCAGAAGGAATACCGTGTTTTGAGACTACATGACTCAGTATGGTGAGCTGGCGAGCCCCGAAGTGACACTTCTTAGAGGTTGAGTTGAAGGCTTGCGTTGGTGTGGCATTGGAGAATCGTGCGCAGACAGGCGAGATGTGTAGCAAAATAGGGGTGAACACGACTACGTCATCTAGATAGCAGAGACAGATCTGCCATTATAGACCGCGTAAAATGCTGTACATCATTCGCTCGAATGTTGCAGGCGCATTGAAAAGTCCAAATGGCATGGCTGTGAATTCGTACAGGCCATCTGGTGTGACGAACGCGGTCTTTGGACCGTCACACTCAGCCATCGGGACTTGCCAATAACCCGAACGCAAGTCGAGCGAAGAGAAGAATTCGGCGCCTTGTAGACAATCGAGAGCGTCGGCAATGCGAGGAAGAGGGTAAACATCATTTTTAGTAATTTTGTTGAGACGCTGGTAGTCCACGCAAAACCTAATGAAACCGTTTTTCTAGTTGACCAGCACAACGGGGGATGACCAAGAACTAGAGGAAGGCTGGATGACTCCACGCTGAAGTATGTCGTTAACTTGCTCCGTAATCATACGACGCTCCGCTGGTGATACGCGGTAAGAGCGCTCGCGCAAAGGGGTGTTGGTTCCGGTATGAATTCTGTGAACAACGCTGTTCGCTCGACCTAATTATGCTTGAGGGAAGTCAAAATAACTTCTAAACTCGTTGAGAAGGGTAATAAGCTGCGCACGTTGATCTCGAGGGAGGTTACTTGCGATAGAAGGGGAAAATACGTCCGAGGACACGTCATCGGATGCAAGGTGAGGTGTCAGCGCGTTCAGCTCTGGTTTCGGATTGGGCTCGTAGGAATCAATAGGCACGATAACATCATCCTCGACTGACTGGGCGCGGCCAAGCATCTCATTACGGCGCAACGTGACATGGCATGAGGTAGCGTTGGAAATAAGTATTCCGGAGGCATCCTGGTAAAGTGCTAGGACGACAAATGGCAGTGACGCATGGTGGCGGCGACTGAATACGTCAGACGGCCTGAACAGAACTGTAGTTTCAGAAATGGCAGCACACTTAACAGGAACAATGACGGCACTGAGAGGGGGCAGGTCAGTGTCAGCAGCCACGACAAGCATGTCAACACCAGACACGGGCATATGAAGTGAAGGTACATCGCCAAATACAGGCAGTTCAACCTGAGCGTGAGCGCAGTCTATAACGGCGTGATGGCGAGACAAGAAATCCCACCCAAGGATCACATCATGAGAACACGAAGTCAACACAATAAACTCAATGTTGTACAGTACGTCGCCAATGACGACCTTAGCCGTGCATGCTGCAATCGGATGGATTCGCTGTGCGCTTGCAGTACTGAGGGAAAACGCTGTAGGTGGCGCTGTCACTTTACGAAGCCAACGGCAACGTTTCTGACTAATGGCAGATATAGTGGCACCGGTATCGCCGAGCGCAAGAGTTCGTATACCTTCAACAAAAACTTCGACAACGTTGGCTGGGGGGCAAGCGAGGACTTACACAGGTCGACGACGACGCAGCTCGTGCCTCCGGAGCTGCGGCAGTCAGTTTTCCGTCTCAGCGGTGGGTCGGCGACGCATAGGTGACAAAGAACGGCGGCGTGGCGAGGGTGAGCGACGGGAAGCAAAGGGTTGAAAGTCGGAGCCAGGCTGGGGGTCTCGTGCGTATACCTCAGGTGGCGCGTTTTGTGGAGTGTAGTACTGGAGCCGGAATAAATAGCCGCAATATCTTGGTGCACCCGAGGCAGCCACGAAGCGCCTACGACAGAAGCCTGCTACGTGACCGGGGATTCCGCAAGCGTAGCATATCGGTCGATTGTCAACAGTGCGCCACGGGTTGACGATGTGCTGCTGTGCACCAGGGAATGACGCCGGTGGCTGTCGAAGAGGTTGAGGGGCCAACGCTGGCAGTCGACGCGGAGGCATTGCAACGGCAGCCGCATAAGTGAGTGGTGCGCCAACCGGTGTCGGCCGGGAGGCGGACGGCAGCATCTCAGAGACCTGCTCCTGAATGACTTGTCTGAGAGACGGCGCGAGATTGTGCGTAGGCACTCCTGGGGTCGGCAGATACGATAAACACGAGATCTGCCGTGCCAATTCCTCACGCACATACTCTTTGATTTGCGACAGTAGCGTCTCGTGGTCACCTCCGATGGTTAAGGCGGTGAGGGAATCGTCTGGTGTTGTCCGCCGCCGCACTAAGACGCGTTGCTTACGGAGCTCGTCAAAGCTCTGGCACAAGGTCGTAAGCTCAGCTACCGTGCGTGGGTCCTTTGCCAGCAGCATATGAAAGGCATCGTCGTCAATGCCTTTCAAGATGTGTTTTATCTTCTCTTGCTCGGGCATAGACGGATTCAGGCGCTTGCACAAGTCGATGACGTCCTCTATGTAGCGGGTAAAATTTTCGCCTTGTTGCTGCGTACGTCCGCGGAGGCGCTCTTCGGCGCGGAGCTTGCGCACGGCGGGGCGGTCGAATACGTCTGCGAAGCGTGTCTTGAACGCACTCCATGTAGCAAAGTCGGACTCATGGTTGTGGTACCACAAGCTTGCGACGTCTTTTAGATATAACGACACATTCTGCAGCTTCGACGGGTCGTCCCACTTATTGTGGTCGATCACCTTCTCGAATGTGGCCAGCCATTCTTCCACATCGTGGTCATCTGTTCCATTAAAGAAGGGAGGGTCACGTAGGCGCAGCGCGCCGGTTACGACGACCAGCGGAGATTGGGTGGTGGCTTGTTGGTTGATTTCGTCAGGCATTGTCGGGGCAGGTATCTGCGTCCGACTTCGGAGTTCCAGGTTTCCAGACCCAGCACATCCACCACTTTGGAAAGGGGTTTATTAACGTCGGATGGGCAGGCGGAAGTATTGCACGACAGGCACAAAGACAGTCTCAGCCGGCGTCAGCAGCTCGCGATCTACGCTCGCATCTCCAGCCAAGACAGAGTCCCACTGCTGCGTCGTCCGGTGCTTTATGTCCACTACAATATATATATATATATATATATATATATATAGTTGTTGGAATAGAAGCACGCAGGCAAAAAGAAAACGCGGCTTTACTGACATTCGTCGGAGCCTCCTTCGTGCTTACTAGAGTCTCCTCTTTCGTTGCAGTATCTATTGAGCCCAAAATGCTTTTAGCTCCCGTTGTCGGCGACCTTCAAGTGACCTTGAGCGAAAAGCCAGAGCTGTTATCCGGGCACTCAAATGAGAACATCCATGCATTGTTGCGAGAACAAAACGAAATCATCCGGGCCACCAGTCAAAAGTTAGGGAAATGCGATGTCTGGCCCGCAACCCTTTGTACAGGACCCATACGCTAGCTACTTCCCAAACAAGTTACAGAAATATTGCTTCCGATTACTCCCTATAATGTTTGTTCACAATATCACTCGAGCTGTAACTTCTAGTACGCTGAAGTTTTATATGTCATTTCCAATAGCGACGTTGAAAAGGCCGATAGAGAGGTTGCCTGTGCTCTTTTAAACGCGCGCGGTCCGTGAGTCGTGAGCGGCCCACGACAAGAAGAAAATACGTCGCTGTTTAGCCCGAAAGGCGAAGCATTGATTGAGATAGCAAATTAGTAGAGAGCTATACGAAGCCAATTTTAATTGGCCGTATAAACTTGTAAACATTCGCTTAATAACTAAATAGACATGCACGGTGCCACGCGCGCACAGGTAAACATCAACACATCTCTTTAAGAAGTCTCGTCTATTTCCTGCGCCGAGGTTTCTGGATGCGCAAGTGGCGGCGCTCCAATAGCGAACATATTACGGCCAAAATGCGGGTGGCATCTAGTACGACAGCTCACACAGCAACCCGGTTGAGCACAAGGCTTTGAATGGCTATGCAATGTTGAAGTAGCTATTGCTGTTGGTTAAAATAGGGGTTCAGGGTAGATGAATTCGGGTCCGTGTTTTCGGCATTCTGCTGATCGCGTCAACGTGCTGCGGCGCACTTTGTGCGCTGGTGTTTAGCTTACGAAGTTGAGCCTGGTAGTGCGCACAAGGTTCTGCGGTCGGAGACAGCACTGAGCGAAGTCATCAACGAGCTTTGGTCTTCACATTGAAGAGCAACTAAAGGGCTCGTTCGGCAATACGTGGCCCTATAACTACGTTTTTTTACTACTTTATCTTAATATCAGCGGAAATACTGTAATATTCCTCATTATGAACGTCTCTACAGTCAAAGCCACGAGCCCCTTCTTACGTCAGAAAATTACCAGCCCCTTGCGTATCCATAAAGAGCTGGTTTCATTTGAATCGTGGATATGTGAAGTATTCATGACGCTTATGTTTGTAGGCTTCCCGGCTTGAAGATTCATTTATGTCGGTATGGGGACAAACCAAAGAATATTTGTAAGAAATCTAGTTTCCGTGGTATTGATGGACCGCTTTATTCTTTCCGACCGGTCGTCTTGGTCTGCGCGAAGTAACTTAGCCCATCGTGGAATTCACGCCTTGATTGCAATTACGGGGCTTCAGCTAAAGGCACTGAACACTTGCAGTGTGTACGAAAACTCTGACTTGAATTAACGTCGCACTGAGTACAGTTGCACTCATGCCAAAAAAAAAACTGAAGTCGCTTCCAGGGTGCGATTCGAATCGCAGAAACAAAAGCATTCGGCCAACCACTGAGGGCACGCCGCAGCTCGACAGAAAAAAAAGATAAAAAAAGATAAAACACAGACACATACACACACGTATACAGACGCACACACGCTTTCGTTGCCTTAATTAATGTTAAGTGAAATAAATGCCGGGGTCTTGCGTGCCAAAATCGCGATATCATTACAAGGCATGCCGTAGTGGGGTACTCCCCATTTATATTGGACCACCTGGGCTTCTTCGACGCGCACCTGAATCTAAGTACACGAGAATTTATTGCTTTGCATACCCATCTAGATGTGGCCGCCCCAGCCGGGATCGAGCCCGCGTCCTCGAGATCCGCAGCCCAACACCACTGCCACTGGGCTACCGCGGCGAGTCTTAACCAATGTTACGAACAGCAGTTATGATCAAAGAGTGAAAAGCTGAGGTGGTTTGTTCTGGCTGAAACTAAACATTGTTCTATCGCTATAAAGGATACACACGAGTGAAGCAAGAACAAGACACCTAATTGACTTTTGTATGCTGGGTTAATTTGCAAATGGTATACATGGTGCTCGATAAGGAAGCGTGAAAACTAATTTGAGAAAATAATAGTCTACATAGCTTATGTCCTGTCGTAACCGGCGGTGGCGGCTTAGTGGATATGGCACTGCGCTGCTAAGCACGGGTTCACTGAAGTCGCGGGGTCGATTCCTCGCCACCGAGGCCGCATTTCAATGGCGGCGATATGCAATAACGCTCGTGTCCTTAGATTTAAATGCACATTAAAGAACCCCAGGTGCTTAAAATACTCTTGGTTTTGGCACGCAAAACCAAAAAAATGTATTGTCCTGTCGCATTGTTGGCTCATCTGCATCATTTTCGGGTAGAACAGGTTTAAAGCTTGAACTGAATTTGAGCACTCTCACCAGACCTATGCGCCTGTCTGGTATCATTGCCCAAAGGCCTGTAAAGGTTTCAAACTTTCTCCTTAGTAGCCTGATGCCTCTGTGACGCGCTGCACGATTTTAACATTTAGTTCCAGCAACACGCGCTGATTACTTCATCGTTCTTCGCTTTCCTCCTCTGGCGCCACCACTTATGATATCCGAACATTATTAACAAACTTGATTAAAATTTTTAATATTTATTTTAATTTTAATTGCCCACTTCGGCTCAAAAATTATTCAATTGTGGGTTTGTTGGACTGTGTTCACCAGACCGGGTGCTTTAATTTCTTATTTCCTGCTTTTATACTGTACCACACCTTCTTCTATATGTATGCAGCAGTTGACTTCTCGGCAGCTGGTACAAATAAACAAAAACTTATTAACCACACTGAAACCTTTCAGAAAACCCAAGCAAATTGCACTCAACCATGAGCGATTGACAGAGCCATGAATAATGTGTTTAAATATAATGATTCACTGGACACGACCCGCCATGGTTGCTTGTGGCTATGGTGTGGGGCTGCTAAGCACTAGGTCGCGGGATCGAATCCCGGCCATGGCGGCGAAATGCGTAAACACCCGTGTACTAAGATTTAGGTGCACGTTAAAGAACTCCTGGTGGGCGAAATTTTCCGGAGTCCCCCACTACGGCGTGCCTCATAATCAGATCGTGGTTTTGGCAGGTAAAACCCCATAATTTAATTTTTAATCACTGGATACGGACGAACATAATTGGAAAGATAATGAGAGGTGTATGAACTTCGCGGCGGCCCCGGTGGTTTTCCTCTGCGCGTAGTAACTTACCAAAATCATGGAAGCGTGGAGAGAGGGTCTCGCAACTGGCTATAGTTTCTGGTGCTCGCCGGTAGATGGCGCCGTCTTTTACATTGAGCGGGCAGAAATAACCAAACGGAGGTTATCTGACTGGTGGCTAAAATCAAGGCAGGGGTGAAATTTCACCCACCTCAAAATTACAAAATATGTTAATAGTCATGGCTAGGTGGCGTATGCCACGGCCGGATATAAAGGGTTCAGCATCATCCATCCATCCATCCATCCATCCATCCATCCATCCATTCATCCATCCATCCATCCATCCATCCATCCATCCATCCATCCATCCATCATCCATCCATCCATCCAGCTTTTACATTCAGATATTTGTACAGGAAAAACATTAATTCACAGTGTAGGAAAGGAACTAGGAAGCTCACCAGCAAGTCTATCCATCCAGCTTTTACAGTCAGATATTTGTACAGGAAAAGCATTGATTCACAGTGTAGGAAAGGAACTAGGAAGCTTACCAGCAAGTATGCGATTGGTATGATAAGTAACACATGGCAACAAAGAACGTCAAACGCAAAGTCAGAGAGGGTGAGACAATATCATGGGCGGCGGAAATGGAAAATAAACCTGGTATGGAGTAAGCACTTAGGGGAAAAAAAACTAAATCAGGAAAGAAACAATTTATGATAACTCAAAGGGAAGCTCTTTTCGAAGCAAAATCATGACGCCTTAGAACGTGCAATTGAAACGCAAGGTAGAACAGGGAAGAAGAAGCACGTGCTTGCTTCGGTAAAGCTAGGGAAACGATGGAGCATGTTTTATTAGAATGTGAAGATACCTGCCCAATGGTATTTTTAGGCTCATCTGATCTCCTTGAAGCCCTCGCGTTCAGTGAGAGCTGAGAGAAAACAAACATGTCCGCAATAGAGAGTAGTAAGAGGCGATTGGAAGATTGGTGGAAGAAAAAAAGTGGCAGTTTTGCCAGAAAGGCGAAGCTTCGATTGCGATAGCAAATTAGTGGACAGCTATACGAAGTAAGGATAGTAGTTTTATCGGCCGTGTAAACGTGTAAACATAGGCATAATAACGAAATTAACAAGCACGCACAAGCACACATGAACACATCTCATTTGATGACCGCGGAAACTCGCTGTCAAAACGCTGTAGCGAGGAAGCGCGGCAGCAGCAGCGATCGAATTGACCTTCGTGTTGCGTCTTACATCAACGCGAACTAAGCCGTGAAAATACAGCGCGTGGCAGACTTTGTCCCCGTCACAGATGGATTTCAAGATACAGCGGCTCGCCCGGGCTGTACGGAGTAAAACGCCCCGCCTCAACTCCCTAGCCCCTCTCCGGAGCGTTTCGCGCGACGGAAGACTGCGCGCTTCCTTCCCGCTTTCCTCCTTCCATGCGCGAGGTTGGGCAGCGATCAGCGGCTCTCCCTTGCACGCTTTCGCTTTCCTGATTTCGCTCGCCGTGTTGCATACGGCTCGCGGTGACGATTTCATCGCCCTTGGACTGTACATGTAACCTCACGGCGACGGCAGAAATGCGCCTGGAGTTTCAATATAATTGCTATCGCCATATAAGTAGGAAGACGACAAACAACGAAGGCGTACAAAAAAGAAAATTCCCAATAGGGAACTTTCTGTGGAAGTAAATTTCATGATGGGAATTTATGGCGTTTTTGTTTAAACATAGGTAGGAGATTTGGGGAAAATAACAGCAGTTTGGTGGCGCAACCCTCCGCCCCGTTTCAATGGAGACGCTCATGGCATCCATCCATCTATCCAGCTTTTACACTGAGAGACGAATATCTGTACGATAGCACAAAGAGTAGTGCCTGCCTGTTTGAGGCTCGAGCTGCAGTTGCCTAAACACAAAAAATTCATGACCCATTCCACTCTGTGAAGGTGGATGACCAGCGAAGTTGTTTAGCGCACGACACAAATGTGAGACGCAATTTTGAACGAAGGTACGGACATATTTTTTGTCCTGATTGGTAGTCATCGTGATGATAGGTACGCACGCACATTCGCGTATGACCTCTGTTATTAAATCTGCCCGTCATGTAAGACCATGAATGGCTCATAGCCCCTTAAGCAATGGCTCATAGCCCCGTAGACGGAGCCTCTCCAATACGACGATAGAGGAGGAGTGAAATTCTACGCTGGATTGATAAGCGGCAACGGAGGCAGCTGTGTAAGAAGACGACGACGAACGCGTGAGCAGTGGCACAAGCGGGTTTGCGTGGTTGCGCCGAGGGGCGCACAAGCCAGCTTTGGAAGAAGACGACGACGCTAGAGCCATTGCTGATTATGATAGTTTTCTGCGTGGACGCCACAAAACCCCATATCCTAGCCATGGACAGCTTCGCTGTAAAAAATACAGGAGAAAATATTTGCAACAAGATAAGGCATGTGTCTGCTGCAGGAAAAATACGGAAACAACCACTCAGGACTTCCTAATGATATGCGAAAGTGTTCACCAAGCGAGACCAGTAAGTAACGACACATTCCAGAAGTGCTTAGATTTAAAATGAATGGAAGCATCAACCGGTCAGAAGTCGAGATAAGCAAGGGAAGTTTAGAGTATTGGTGCAGAAAATGCAGGGAAGAGATTGATAGGGCCGGATGCGTTTAGGTATAGGTAGCGGTACAGGGTATATAGAGAAAAAAAAATATGAGGTTCTAGGTGCCAAAACCGCGATCTGATTATGAGGCACGCGGTAGTGGGGGACTCCGGAAATTTGGACCACCTGGGGTTCTTTAACGTGCACCTAAATCTAAGTACACGGGTTTTTTCGCATTTCAGGGTATATATATAGAAAATTTTAAGGAAGAAAAAAAGCATTACGGTGATAGAATGGATGAAAACTACTAGGATGAAAAACATATATACACTGTAAAAAATTTCCGTAATTTTACAGCAAAAACCTACGTAAAATTTACGTAGACCATTCTGTTTTATGAAAAACGGCGGGTTTCTACGTAAAAAAGACGGACGTGAGCTCCGTTTATGAAAAACGGCGGGATTCTACGTAAAAAAGACGGACGTGAGCTCCGTTTCTGAAATACGGAGAGCCGTCCGTAATTTCATGAGGAGGGCAACTGAACATGTTACTAGTGAAAAATGAACACGCAAAGAATATAACGAAAAGACACTGTCTACTCTCACTGCCAGTTACATATATCACCATAGATAACGCTGTTTGAACATTATTCGCCTGCGAGCATAGTAAACACACAAAAAGAAGCAGGTAGGGTTTGAGCGGTGGCGCTGCTTACCACCCCTTCATCGCGCCTACACGCTGGGTTGGATTCCTCCAGCACAAACAACTGTACGAGTACTCGCTAATGGCGGACGGTGGAGGTGGTGTTCCTGTCGCATTTGTGATTTCACACTAAATAGGAAGGAATCGGCGCTGGATTGTTACACAAGTAAGTGATTTAAGTGTCCTTTTTTCGTTGTTGGTGCACGTCGCGCGTGCGAAATGCTCTGCGATGGCCGGTGATGGGCTCAATTGTGTGTGTGAGCACGCTCTTTAGCGAGATTCCTTGGCCATGAGGATTGACAAAGCGACATTGCGAGTCTGTGATAAAGGGGTGTTTCATTTGTTGTGTTGAATGCATACTCACTACAACTGAGACGTGTAGGCAATATTAGCGGCGTTGACGCCTCTAGTAGCTCCTTTGTCGTCTAATGTGGCCGCTGGTTTACGGACGTTAGCATTCCAGTTAGTACTGTGTTGTGCGGTGTGCTCGACGTTCCAAAATTAAGTGAAGGCGTTGTACCCGTTAGTATCTCTCTTGACGCGGTGCAACGTTATGTTACCAATATTGGGTGACGCATTGCATCACAGTGAAATTTTTAGCTATTATTATAAGCTTCGGACGCAGTGCCTTGGCTGGGCGTGCATAATCGCAATGTTCACGCCCGGGATTGGAAGATTGCTCATGTATGAAGACCTCATTGAGCATGTTCGATGTGCATGCCCCTTCATTACAATCAAATGACGTTGGAGCGTGCTTACTGACATAACCTTGTGCCACCTGCAGTGTGCTTACTGCCATAACCTTGTGCCACCTGCAGTGGTAGGGAACACGGGTGTCACACGGTGCCCTTTCGTTTGTAGTAGAGCCCGAGCAATCGTGCACGATCGCAATTGAAAGTTGTCCGCGTGATACCCGTTAAGAGTCATTGCAAAGGAAACGGATTATTTTCTACCTGGCAATCTGTATTCGCGTTGTTTTTTTTTGACAGCTACCAGGCTGACGATTAACGTTCCGACGCAGTACGTCAGCATATCACGTATTCTGGGAGGGAGGATTGCCGCTTAAGTTCTGCCCATATGCGGCCGTAATTGTAAAACAAATGCATGCGAAAAGTAATTTTTAACTTAACCTTGACATAGAATAGTGGTGGCCAAACGTGCATTACGGACATTCCAAAGTTATATATATTCCTAACAAGTGTAAAAACAAACCAAACTATATGTCAACACTGATGTTGAAGGGAGGTTCACACTTACTGTCTCGAGTTGCATAGACTAATTTTCAGCTTACACGCATCATTGCAATAATTCTAAAATGCGTGCATGTGTTGTAAGTTATGCAGGGCAAAATTTTTGTCAGCTCATTTTTCTAATAGAAAGTGCTTCATAAAGTTTTTTTTGCAAAAAGTTAAACGAGGCCATTAGCTCTTTATAAAATACTGTGAGCTATCTCACAGCAATAACAGTAACTCAGTGACGAGCTTATATGCAATAGTGTAATTGCATATAAAAATGTTTGTGCTTTGCTTTGGATGACCGGTCAGAAAGTAACTGATATCAGTATTTCATTTGCAGCTGTTGCACCAGTGAAGGATGTCTGTGTGCCGCCTTGCATTCAGTTTCTCAGTCATGGGGGCCTGCTTGCAACACCAGTGGCAAAGCAGTCTTGCATTGTGCTATTTGTTCTGGTAAGCTGTGCCATTCTATCGTATATCAGTCATGCATATGCAGTCCTAATGGACATTGACTGCAAATGTTGGTTGAATGACAATGCCTATACAAGTATAATAATTGTTGCAGATGCATCCAAAAGATAAATGATGTTTTGTTCTTCCTGGGGCAACCAATTGTTTCAGCATGAGGACGTCGACTTGAAAGTGGGATTGTTTCATACTTGTCTCGGTTGCACATGAGTTGTGTTCAAAAAACACTAATAGCACCAGATTTCGGGATATGAGGCAACAGATAAAACATGCACCAATAAAAATTCTTCGTTTAGTTTGCCTCATGAGTATGCAAAAACACCTGCATACTGACCTCTAACACTGTCATGCATGGGCTTCATGGTAACTAAGTGTAGCCATAGTTAAGCTCAGTGTTAGCCACTGCTCAGCTTACTATAATAGGTGAAGATGCCTCAACGGATTTGTGTGTGACATTGGAAGGTATCATAACAAGGTAAAATATAGCTTCAGCACACAGCTGTGTCACGTGGTCAGATGGTCAAAATATATGAATATTTTGAAGGGAATGAACAGCACTACTGCCAGAATGAAGTGAAGGTGAAGGGAACAGCAACACATTCCCTTTATCCTGTCTATGGCACCATTAAGTTCCCTCCTTTACATGCACCAACCAGCCCAGTTCAGAACGCTCTAGCAGTTCATCTGAAATACCTTAATTTGTCTAGAAGATTAAGTGTGTACACACTAGCATATGTGGGGGCTATTCTGCGAGTTTTGTATGTTTTGAACATGTGCCATGAGGATTCTTCATTGCTCAAAACTTGATATACAACTGCACAAAGCAGCATCAATAGCTACGTTGCTTCCCCATCTTGTGTCGAGGGTCTGTGCGTGTTTCCTAAGATAGTCCTTGTGTCGTCGTCCTGTTTGTCCAACATAATTGCTGCTGCAGGGCAGTAGGATGTTGTAAACAGCACCAACTGCACTTCCTATGATCTCCAGCACATACTTCTTGATGCAAACTTCTTGTCTTGACCTGGTCCGGTTGACATTTTCGTACCTGACCAGTTTGTTGGCCCTGAAAATAAAAAGGTAGTTCCAACTCTCCCTAGCAATTTGTTTGAATTGACAGCTTCCTTTGTGTACCTATTGTATAGCAGTGATAGGCCTTGGCTTCCTTGAAGTACTCCGACTGAAGACTTCACCTATGTTCAGCTCCGTTAAATGCTTCTTGGCAACGCATGGCGAAAGGCAGTGCGAACACACTGTTAAAAGCAACCATATTTGGGTCTTGAAGCTCCCCTCCACTTCGTGGTAGTGCCCTTGTGTTCCTGTAGCAACAACACGCTTCAGTGTTCAAGTGCGCTAATAGGAAAGGCCAAGACACTTTTGAGTGTGGGGCATAGATCCAGCACAATGCTCACCACAGAAAACCTTCAAGCCAGATATTGGAGCTTGCCTTCCAGCAGTTTTACTTCCATGAGCACAACTGGCACTGTGGAGGAGACATTAAAAAATGACTGAACTCCTTGAGTAGCCTTGCTTGGCAGCTTCTCACAGACAAAAACACTGTCAGGTAACCGTAAAACACTAGCTATTGTGGGCACCAGTGTAGTAAAGTTATTTTGCTTCATTGGCAACTTTCTCCTCTATATTAGGTGAAGTAAGGCTACTAAATGGGTAGAGTGATTTTCTTCCTGTCTTCTCTGCAGTGCTAGATGAGTTCACGTACGGGGAAAAACTACCACTAGACAGTGATCTTCCATTTCTGGACCGCAGGGTTTTCTTTGGTTAGAGTTATGTATGCTGGAGCTATGCCCCATGTTTGGAGGAGGGTATTCTGCCTTCCGCATCGGCACACTCTTTCGCTGTGAAGTTCATCACAGGAACACCAAAAGGCGTCCTCAAGAAATCGAGGCATCACCAAGTGGAGGAGAGCTTCTGAACCCATGTCTAACATTTCCTTAAAGTGTGGTGGCCACTGTTATATCATATTCACAAGGTCAGTCATAGTGTCAAAGAGACTGTTGGGAAAGCTGGAACTTTCCTTTTATTTTTCACGTCGAGCAATCGGGGTACATTGTGCGAAAAGGGTGACTCGGACCGAGCCTTGACGCAAAGTGTAGCAAAAGGCAGAACAGCAGTTCATCAACTGTGCGGTTGTTGTTTACATTATCCCGCTATCTAGCAGCTGCAACTACGCAGGACAACAAGCCTAGTATATATATGTTTGTCTGTAAACAAAATTCTTTGCCTGCATTCATGTTGTCTAGCCTTCTCCCATCTTTTCGTGCTGTCCCCAAGTAATCGCATAGGTACACTCTTACATAACTTGCAATTATAAGATTCACGATTGGGAATATAATCGGAAACTGTGCCATATGGAAAACATAATTCATTACACGTGGTGTTAAAGTGGCTGTGCAGTCTGGGTAGGGGCTTCAAATCTGCTTGTTATAGCAATTCATAAGTTGCTTCCAAAACTTGAGATACAAAGATTCAAGCTATGTCTGTGAAAACAGTGCATCATGTTACAAGGAACTGTTAGAACACTCATGGGAAATAGCTCGGTATTGCGAGAGGTTGTAGAACTTGCTTCAACTTGCTTTCTACAGCATTTTATAAAGATGCTTTTTTAACTCCCGCATCTGTCGTGTTGTCTCATCACAAAACTGTAAACAAATATGAGTATTATGCCTTGAGTTTCAGTAAAGATTACATGAATATGATTAATTCTTTCCGACGCTATGCACACAATTCAATACACCAAGATAGTGCATTAATAGCAATGGCATTGATTAAAGTAAGGATATTTAAAATGTGTCCCGTACATCTTCAAACTCTTCTAATTGAAATAGTGCTGCATGTTTGAATTACACAGGCAAATTGTTTTAGTAAAGGAAGTATGAAGGTAGATGGTTGGGTACTTTGCTTGGTGTATGTAATTGTATGTATGTCACTTCTTTCATCTTTTTTCACAGTGTGTTGCACCAGTCATAATTTTCAAATGGCTGGATAGGTGCTATTCAAGCCTGGTAGACATCAAATAGTTGATGTTTGCAAATCTGATGTACTTGCACTGAGTTTTTGCATGGAGTGCACATTTCATAAACTTGACAAACTCACTAAAGAACTGAAAACTCCTAATCTATTGTACTTCTGTAAGCATTTTATGAATATGAAGATGTAAGAAATGCGGTGAAGCTAAGTTTTCAATCACCACAACTAATTGGCATGTGAAAGGGTTAAGGAAAGAGGCTACTTGAAACAATTTCTCAAAACATCGTAACATACCACCTGAGGGTCTCCAACCTTAACCTCTTACTACTGTTTTGCCAATCACAATTTTGACTGAATGCAATATTTTTCTGACCAGTCTTTCATGTAATGTAAAGAAAGTTAACACGCCTATCTTACATGAAGATAAATTCGAAATCATTTATTTATAGCACTCACTTAGCAGCAGTTCTGAACTTTTCTTTATCAGTATAGTACTTGTGATTCACCTTTGTATTGCTGAGTACAGGTAGAGATATGATTAGTTGTTTACTAGAAAGGATCCCGAATTTTCCACCTTCTGATTGTAGCTTAGACTGTCACTTGTACTTCACAAGGAGTGGACTGTGGTAGCTAGGAAATGTAGTTTTCCTGAGAATTTCCATGCATGCAATTTTGATTCTGTCTGCTAGCACGTTTGTATTACAGCATGAATTTCATAGATTAGAGGCTCCATGAAGGTACATTCTGTCGTTGAATGTCTACGAGATGGTTAAGCAGGTTGACTGTATCTAGTTACAACTCCTCATGTCCTGTGGCAGTTACGTTTGTGTGGTTTGGTGCTGTCAGTGTAAGCTTAACATTTCTTTCCTTCGCCCAGGAAGGACACAAGCATTGAGGAGCCATTTGACCTTCCACTACACTGATACAGTATTTGGTAGGTTCTATTACAGGTTTTCTTTCATGTAGTAGTACCTGCTATAATTCTGTATAACGTATTCAGACCTTTAGTCAGCAGGCTGTTTGACAACAGGTGTTTACAAATGAATAACTAACAAGATTTTCAAGGTCATTAGTGATACAATCGTTGCACACTGCTGCATTTTTCTGCAAATTATTTGATGAGCCATCCAGCAAGTGCTGCTCTCCTGCCTTAATGCACAAACCTTCAAATACTGTTAACCCTATATCACAAGTGTACAGCAAATGGAGATGAATGTTCACAGCGACAAGTTCATAATGTTTACTTACATGCAAAAGGGAGTCAAATGTCAGGTACACATTTGAAGTTTTCCAAAACAAGTTCATCATCATAGTGCATAAATGAACAAGTAACTTAGCGCAATAAAAATACACAGGCACAAGAAAGGGAGACAAAGACAAGCGCTTGGTGACTCAGAAGTGTGTGACATATATGTTCCAACCAATTATTATTTTCTAAATTTTCTTCTACCGATCCAGGATTCCTGTGACTACTTGCCTTAGGTAACATACTCTGTTGCCTTCTTGCCCTAGAAAACATAACTAGTGCCTTGCAGCCCTTTAAACTGGCAACATCTTCACCACCGACAGTAGAGCATGTTCAGATAAATTCAACTAGACATGCCTGGTGACCACTTAATTTTGGTGAACAAATTTTATTTTGTGCCCGAGCCTGACGACAATGAAATCAATGATATCTTCTATTTTGTTGTAGCGCAAGCTGAACGACAAGGACACCAGAAACGCAAATTTGACGTACAGCCAGCGTTAACGTTCAACAACAGATTCGTTTCCAGTTCTCATCACTATATATACCCTGAAAACGTCATACAACACGTGTAAAAGCTCGGTAAACATGAACTAAAAAAAACGGGAACCACACGCATGCAGTTTTTTAGCCACATAGATTGACAGACATGTAGACGTTTAACGCGAACAAAGATCGCATCATCTTCCACCTGCTTCTACTCATGATAACTGTTTTTTTTAATCTAGGTTTGCGCTTGCATCTTTGGCAATGAAGGGCAAGAAAACCATCAGCAGCCAGGTATTTACTTTGTTATTGTGTTCTCGTAGCCTGTCATTTACACATCTACCAGTTTGACCAATGTAGGACCGTCCACACTCAAAGGAATGTCGTATAAAACACACGTGATGCAATCAATGAATTTGTTTTTATGTTCATTTTCGCATGCAGTATCCGCAATTCTTTCTGGCTTTGTCTTCCTACACAGGCTCCCCAACTTATTAGGAGCTGAAAAAACTATGTTGATATCAGACCTTCCAGCAATCTTTATTCTGTGGGAGAAACTGTGTATGTAGGGGATGACAGCAACCTTTCTTTATGTCGGTGTTTGTACCATTCACCTTGCTCGGAACCTTTTTTCACTTGGCTCGGGTAACCACTTAAACGTGAGACTTGCCATCTGAAGCTATTGTGCATTAGGTGCCGGCATGGCTTCTTGAGCGCTTCAGTGAAACACACCTTCATTATTCCCCCTCTTCAAGTTTTGTATGCACGGAATGAAATGGTAAAAGTGGCTTACTTGCCCTAGGTTCTTAACCCCAGCAGGTTTTGTTATCGGTGAGCACAAAATTAATGTGAAGGAATCCAAACTTCCCGTCACATGGCTATCCTGCACCTAATGCACGATTGCTTCGAACGGCAAGTCTCACGTTTCAGCGGCTTTGTTTACCCGAGCCACGTGCTCATGTCAGTCGCAGCAGGACTGCTTAAAAAGGCACAGCAAAAAGGTTCTGAGCAGGTATATGGTACAAGTACCGATATAAAGAAAAAGATTGCTGCCATGCCCTACATACATAGTTTCTCCCACAGATTAAAGATTGCTGGAAGGAGTGACATCAATGTTGTTTTTTCGACGCCTACTAAATTAATGAGCCTGTGTGGGAAGTCAACATAAAAGCAAATTCATTGATTATATCGTGTGTGTTGTATACCGCATTCCTCTTGGGTGTGGAGGGTCCTATATTGGCCAAACTGTTAGATGTATAAATGACAGGCTATGAGAACACAATAACAAATTAAATACCCTGGCTGCTGACGGTTTTCTTGCCCTTCATTGCCAAAGATAAGTGCAAACCTAGATTCAAAAAAGCAGTCATCATGAATAGAAGCAGGTGCAAGATAATGCGCTGAACTATAGACACTAGAAACATATCAACATTTGGTGACGCATGCATCAGTAAGCCTTCAATTTCATTATCCTCGAAATAGCTTGATTATCTTTGTTCGCGTTAAACGTGTACATGTGTCAATCTGTGTGGCTAAAAAAACTGCATGCGTGTGGTTCCTGGTTTTCTTTAGTTCATGTTTACCGTGCCTTCACACGTGTTGTATGACGTTTTGAGGGTATATATAGTGACGAGAACAGGAAATAAATCTGATGTTGGAAGTTAACACTGTGTGCATGTCAAATGTGCCCTTCTGTTGTGCCTGTTGTTCAGCCTTGCGCTTCAATAAAATAAAAGATGCCGTACAAACAAGCCCCTATAGCTACCCTCATTGTTAGTTTCGCAAGAAAAAGAATTGTCTGAAAATAAAATATAGAAGCACCTGTTCAGTTGGAAGCATTTTTTTCTGGATTCTGCCAAATCCGTATTTTGATTAATCCCACAGAAAAAGTGTTGTGGCTATGGCTCTAAGAATATTTTGGCACAGACTGCAGGCAAATAGCATGAATTCCAACTAAAAACCACGGAGTATCCCTGCTACGATATAAAGTAAAACTTTGAAAACACATCATTGCACATGTTTTAAGTTCAGTGTGTTTTTCTCTGCATCTATTAACAGCACGGAATTTGGCCATCCTGTTGCCATTGAAGTCGCAGACATTTGGGCAAATAGCTCTGTCCTCATTCACTCTCAAAATCCACGAGAAGCGCTCATATTTGGACATTGCTTTAGTTTGAGCTTTACTTTAAAATTTCTTTAGGAGAGGCGGAATTCCCAAATTAAGCACGTCACCCAAGTAATGCTGTCTGGAACGACATGTTGCATTATTTGTTTAGTTCTGGGGTTGCCAGTCAAGGAATGGACAGAATAAACGGTACTGCCTGTAGCTGCCACATATGGGGTCCATGTGTACTTGTTGCAGGTTCATTTACGTCGCGAAAGTGCTACAGGCTACTTCGAAAAGCACAGATTGACAAAACGGCAAATTTTTGGGGGAACACAGCGACTTATGTGGATTGACCTTGGGTGGTGTGTCTATAATTACAACTTTTTAAGGGGGTGGAGATAGTATGTTGACGCACTGCCGACCATAACTTTCAATTATCATTGCTTAAGTAAAAAGTATATTGCACATTGATACTTTTATGACAAAAACCAAGCAAATCTGAAAGAGGCTGAAAGGTACACATGTTGTATTGCAAGGCATGCTTTCTTCATATTGTTGCCAATTTATAAGCTGGTCATCTGGACAGTACCTCTGGCTTGGTTGTTTTGCATCGGAATTGTACAACATGAGTGGTTTAAGCTCATTTTAAGAGTGCTTCATTGTTTTGGGAAAACAGTGGAATCTGCAAGGTTTTCTATTAGAGCAGTGAAAGTTGAAAGCCATGGTCCGCAGTATGGTGGGGGTCGTGGTAGCTCTACCTACATGCAGAAAATGTAATCTCTGACTGTCAATGTGCACATGAGAGTTTTGCCTGTTCCAAGTGAGCCATCAAATAACTTGGGTAGATTTCGTCTGAAGTTTTTCATGTTATAAGGCTAAGAACATATACCAACAAGGCAGAGTATGACATTTTTTTAGAGCACTGGTGGTTACATTTGTGACTTGGAAATCATTCATTGCTGATGTATCTGACTAAAAACGGTGATGATGGTGGTACAGTAAACCTTGTTACAAGAGGCACCCAAGGGACTCGGGAAACGTGTCTCTTGTTACCAAGGTCTCTTGTAACCAAAATTCTAAAAACACTGAGGAGTCGGACTAGACCACTTTATTATACATGAGCACCAAAGTGTGTTTAAACTCATCTTTGATGCGAACAGAGCTGTCTCATGGAAACATGTCTATGGCTCCGGAGTTTGATTACCGGCATACAAAGCGACCAGCACCGTATACGCTGTGACAGAAATCCAACTCAATGGTACTCTGTCACAAAGTCGGTGTTTGAGCGCGACGATTATAGAAGCATAATGGCAGAAAATTCAGTGAAATTGGTAGTCTCAACCATGTGAGGAATGACAGCCGGCTGCGGAACGAAACAAAATAGAGCCAAGGGAGTGAAAATTGCAGCGCATACCGGTTAGTACGACGTTAGCCGCATTACGTGAGCGTGTCTGGGTTGTGTCTCTTATAAATAGTGAAGAATTTGCTCTAGGGACATAAAAAAGTTGTCCTTAGTAACCGAGTGTCTCTTGTAACCATGTCTCTTGTATGCAATGTTGTTAACATGGCAAACATAGGAAAACCAACCAAACCATTTTGAAATGTCTCTCATAACCGAGTGTCTCTTGTAACGAGATTTTACTACTAATAAAGAGTCTTAATTGATTGTTTTTTTTCCTTTTCAGGCAAAGGCAGGAGGCATCTGCAAGCAACCAGTCATTCCGATTCTCAACCAATCCTTCTCGTCAGCCCTTTTCTAGTGTCTTATCTTGCAAGTTTTTTTCAGTAAAGCACAATAAACACGCAGTTTCGTTCAGATTCAGGTGGCTTGTTGCTTTTTGGGCACGAATTTGTATGTATGCTTTGTACACGTCATGTACAGAACTCAAATGCAACATGGCAACACTGACACGAAGATGAAGCAGTGTAGAAGACAGTTACACAAGGAGGAAACGTGCACACACAGCATTTTCAGTGTGGTGTATGTCCACTTATGTGCATTGATTTCTGCCCCATTTCAAGCTATATCTGATGTGAGTTAGCCATGTTGTAATGTACAACTTGGTATAACTTATTTCAATGAAACAAACAATTTTCTCATTTGCTGGAGATATACACCCGCATCATCATTTACAAAACAAATTTTGCACCTGTTGATACGAAGCACGATAAAGCTGAACAAGTTCATACGGATTCATGGTACAGGCACGCAAGCATAGAAGACATGGACACAAGAACAAAAAAAAGGTGCTTCTGTCTTCCTTTCTGTTCTTTTTGTGTGTTTTATGTGCATACCTTTCCTCAATACGGTCTGTCCGTTTTTAATTAGGAAAGTACGGTGCTCAATTTACAGAATTTCCGTTCTACGGAGCTCACCGTTTTGTATTTGGAAAATACAGACAATTCCGTGATCACAACTACGGAAATAACCATTTTCCATTCGACGGAAATCACCGTTTTCCATTCGACGGAAATCACCGTTTTCCATTCGACGGAACTCTCCGTTTTCATTCGACGGAAATCACCGTTTTCCATTTGACGGAACTCTCCGTTTTCCATTCAACGGAAAAAATTTTTACAGACTATCCGTTTGACGGAAACGCTGTTTTTCATTTACGGAAAAGCGTCCGGCAACGTTTTCCCTTCAACTTTCACCGTAAACTGAAGAAATTTTTTTTACAGCGTAGCATACCTGATTAACTCAAGCAGGCTAGGAGGCTATTTGCTACCGCCCCGTTTCAAAGGGGATGCCATCAAATCATCATCACTATCATCCGCTAATGGGAATAATAATAGCACACTCATTTTACGAGCGCTTTCCCAATAATGTGTCGAGCTTTTTAGAGCGAAATGCGGGAAAATTCTTTCTCCCGCGTCCCAACACTGGTTACAAGTCGTGCAATGAAATGTGGGCGTGCTGATAGCTCCGTGCGCGCTGTGCTATCGCCGCTTAGTCTGGCTTTGTTCGCGTTGAAGCGAGATTCGCGGGGCGCTATTTTGAAAGCGATCGTCTTACGGGATGGATGGACAGACGGTTTTCTCGTTGAGTAAGCATTGAAATGCTTAGGCCTTTAAAAGATAAAAAGTGCCGCTACAGCAACAATTGCACAAAGCGTGGTTGGCTACGTCATGCAGCAGCGCAATATCGCGGCAGGACTACCTACGTGTACCATCTGCCGTGTTACACTGTCATGTGAAGCATGTCTTTCGGCGATCACGCAGCACTGTCGTAACTAAGGGTATAGCGCAGGCATTTGGTTTCGTCGAATTTCTGTTTCTAGCTTAATTTCGCGGACGCCGTTATTAAATTGAGGGAGACGTACGACAAGCTGCTGAGGCCAGTAGCCGCCTGGTTACCTGTATGTTTGTATGCCCATATATACGAGCCTTCATTCGCTTCAATGTTTTTCTCAGCATAAACAGTCCATAACCGGCATTCGATAGAAAATGCACAAAAAATTTGGAGGACGCTTAAGCTTCGCCTTTAAGACTGGAACGCGATAGCATTCAAAGATCCCTGAATGCTTGTGAGGATTCTCGGCGACTGCAGCTTTCTTTTTTCTCCAAGTTTGCCCGACTTCGCCTCCGCATGCGGCTGCCGTAGGGTGCCTCAAAGCGCGCGTGCTCCGCTCGGGTGATGCCACCTTTCGGCAGGGTTAGTGCCGCCTCATTGGCCTTGTGAGTCCTTGGACGGCCATTCCCATGCCCTTTTACGCGGCGGGGCAGCGGCCGTGGCAGGTGTGTTCACTTCGTTGTCTTTCCTCTTAGTGCTGACGGGGCACGCGTCAAGAAATGCCGGGTTGGGGTGTGCCGCAGTGCACCAACCACTCCAGAAATGAATGTAGAATGTTTTACTTCCCGAGAGACCCCAAGAGAAGACTGATTTGGAGAATAAAGCTCAAGCGCGACAAGTGTTATCCGACAAAAACACATGTATTTGCAGCGTGAGTAAAACTTTTCTCTTCATATGCCGTGGGGTTCGCATGTGGGTGCCGTTCAGGTCCGCGATTCATTTTAATTGGGAGAAGGTATGCAAGGTCTTAACAGAGAAATGTAGAAGTACTCACTCTAAAATTAAGTGTCGTTGAGCATTAGCAACGGGTTGTCCGGGGATTCTGTGGCGAAAGATCGTGGACAAATAAATTGATCACGAAACGCGTGATGCTGCACGGAAAGGTCCGCACCTTTTAAGCAAACACATAAACGTTCGCATTCACCTGACGAGATAAAATGTAAAAAAAAAAGTTGTCGCACTTTCACCTGAAAGGCGAAGCATCAATTGCGATAGCAAATTTGTAGAGAGGTATACGGAGTAATGATAGTAGCTTTATCAGCTGTATAAACTTGGACATGCAGCAGCACCGGCAACACACAGAACTGTTGTCGACGCCGTCGGCGTTTTGCCCGCGTTCGCACAAAATACGTGCGGCGTTGGTGACTGTTGCCGGAGCCTCTGATATAAATAGGCACTTGGTGCCGCAGCTAAACGTCGCCTCCCTTCTCTCCCCCCCCCCCCCAAGGCCTTTCGCGCGTCGGAAGAAGGCGCGTTTGCTCTACATATATGGTGATTGTAAAGAAGGAAAGAGACGCCTACTTTTGCAGCCGTTAAGGAAGCACGGCGCAGAACGCGCGTTTGTTCTCCGCCGTGGGTTTACTCCCCATGAAAGCGCGCGTCCCTTGCGCCCTTTCACTCTCACAAACAGCGTTCGGCGGCGCACGGCGACGATTTCATCTCCATGGACGTCATACGGAACCTCACGGCGACGGCGACGCCGACGGCAGAAATCTGCTTTGGAGTTCCATATAATTGCTATCGCAGTAAAACGGGTTCGTTGAGCGTATCCCGAGAATGAGGCATGCTCGGTGAAAAAAAAAGCTAGAAGTCTTTTTGGTGCGCTCGCTTTTCTGACTCACTGACTGCATTTGAACTTGAAACAATGAACATGAAATCTCGTGACCAAGGCGCACGCCATTTCCCTTTAGAAAAACTGAAAGAAAGCTCAGCTATTGCCCTAACAGTGTAACGACTGCAGTTCACACTGTTGTATTGCCACCTACCTGATTTAGTTTCTCGACATAAGATTCGCAGGAAGCCGCTTATGAATGCACGTGACATAATTGTTTCCCTATGCTATTTGCAAATAAAATAAGCTGTACTCTCCGAAACATTGTATAACAGCTGTGAAAAAGGAAATACGTTTGATTATATTCTGCCATAGACTTTTTTTGGTACCTGGGGTGCTATGCAGGATGCGCCGAGTTTGGCGAAACTCGGGATCTTCACGAGCTCAGGCGACGCCCCAAGATCAAAAAAGCAATGGTATGTAGACAAAGTTCGTCTTTCACCACGCCTCCAGTTTCATTGGTTTATCTAGATTCAATCTAAGTGGCTATCATCCCTTGGGCGTTGCCATATGAGTGGTCGACAAACTGGGGCTCACATGATCACACTGTCGGTGCGTGGTCGTGCCTTCTGTCACTTGTTTGTCGTTCCACCGAGGGTAATACAGGCACAAGCAAGTTAAAAAATAAATGCATTTAGTACAATATTATTAGTCACTTTAACGTGGCTTGTAAGCATTTTAACGCTCACGAGATTTACACTGAATATGTATTAGACTAACTTGTAGTTTAATACGTTTAGCGTTACACAACGAGGGGACGCTCCCCTCCTTCACTTTCCTCCAGATTGGTTTGGCGCGGCTAGCTATGTGCTTGCGCTCGTATTTCGGAGCACTGATTGGTGTGCGCTTGGTTTTCGCACTGGGCTTTCAACAGATCGCCCGTTGCTCCTTCTCTTTCCTCTGTATTGAATTGGTGCGGCTCGCTACGTGCTTACGCTCCCATTTCCGAGCACAGATTGGTGTCCGCCTCGTTTTCAGAAAACGCTGGGCTTTCAACAAATCGCTCGTTGCTCGCGCTGAAGTAAGACTGCGAGAAGAAGTGAATGTCGGCTAGTGCAGAAGTGGTTTGCCGCGCGCTTACCGTATAAGTACTCAGAAATGCCGGAAAGCACTGATACAATGAAGGGTCAGAAAACTACGCTTTAGTCTGGGGCTGTGATGCTAGTTGTGATGGGCTGTGATGCGAGTTGTGATAGGGCTGTGATGGGGCTGTGATGCTGTGATGCTAAAATTACGCTTTAGTGTGGGTGTGATGCACCTTCATAATGGCTAGCTCCGAGTGATGGCTTCTAACCGCAGGAAAGAGTCTTCATACTGGGTAGCCCCGAGCGATCCGTGGCTTCTAACAAACGCTAGAAAGAGTCTTTGCAGTTCACGTGGCCGTCAATTCACCACATCCATGTCAAGTGGTACTCCAGTAGCGGTGCAGTTATCCTGTACCCACCGCTGACCAGGTGGCGCTTCACTTTTTGACAATTTTCAGTTTTTTTTGCGTGTGAACGCCCGTTATGGGGTCCACAAATTTCACGCTGTGGTTGACTTCTGCCAATGCAGATTAAGGCTCGCCCCGTTAGCATCCACTAAATTTGGGACACAGTGGATAATGGGCCCCGGTTGAGCATTAGCTGCAATAATGGGGCCTGTCGTCGCCGCGTATCGTCGGTCGACCTTGAAAAGTCGCAGCACCCCTGCGGTAACGCAGACCATGCCGAAGGCCCATGGTCCGCGATCTTTAACACCGCCGAAATTTTGGGCGCTCCGCGGAACGTTGTCGCCCGTCATTAGGCGGCCTCGATTTTACGTTCGCTTACTGCCAAGAAGGCACTCGTCAATTTGCACTGTCTTCCCGGGGCCACCGAGTGGAGGTCGCGTCAGCAGCTCGTCTCTCACAACCTCTCGGGCGTAGTTCCTCCAGTCGGTGATGACGTGCTCCGATAGAGAAAATAAGTCGCCGGTCATCTCCCTCAGCAGCCACACATCTACGGTTTTGCTCACGCAGTACATGAGTCAAATCACTTGCCGCCTGGTGAGGTGGACGTTCGAACGGCCGAGGCGGCCCGTGTTGTGGAAGTAACTTCCTTCGGCTCTCTGCCCATGCAGTGCAGCAGTACCGTGTAACTGCGAAAACTGCTTTCGGCACCTGTTGCATCAGATGGCAGCCCGGCGTCCATTCTGAGTCTTCCTGTACAATATGACCACTTCACCTTCACAGTTGGTTGGTCCGGTTTGAACACAAGGTCCTTGCAGGTGCCCCAGTACTCCGATGACGCCGCCGGACATGACCTGGCGCTGGTGTGCGATGGACGCACAGCACTAGAAGCCGGAGAGCGCCAAAGCGATCGCACTAACTCTTCCTCCGCAGCTATAGTCACGCCAATCTCTCTGAAAGCATAATTTACCCGCGATGCTGTCTCCAAAAGACAAGGGCCTTTGCCTAACTCGTGACGCAGCCAGCGCACTGACGTTTTGGAAAGGCAAAAATGACGCTGAAACTCTACGTCGGCCATGTAGGTGAACGGGTCCAGATGGTCATATTGACGATTGCTGCCGCTGGATGCGATGACACAGGCTACTGCTGCCGCCGCCATGCTCCCGAGTTCAACTCTAAGGGAGTTTCACGATGTACCAGTTTGGCGCGAGTTCGCCTGTCATTCAAAACCACAGGTCACGCCCCGCGCGAGGCATGTAACTCGTGTGCGCGCACCCACCACGTGGGTGCGCGCACTGAGCGTACTGAGCTGAGAGGCCATCACCAATCTTGACCGCCGAAATAAAACACACACAATGCACTGTCACCGGTGATGTACTCAGCACCACTATCAAAAACAAAGCCTCGACTTTCGTTGCCTTATGCATTTCTCTTCTTGGGCTGTGATGGCCCCACAACACGGTCCATTGCCTGCATTGTGGCGACATAGCGCACAGCAATTATCGGCACGTCACTGTAGCTGCTTGCTAGGTGTCGATGCGCCGTGGTGGACGACTATGCTGAGGATGTGTAGTGTTTTCCAACTACAACGTATCGCAGCTGTCGGTTGAGATGGCTGCTCTATCATCGGTGATGTATCAGAGCTGCATTGTCGCAAACACGGTCAGCGTCGATAATAGCTCGCTTTTCTAGACCAAGTGCGATGGCATTTCTTCATCACAAGCACTGCGCAATAAACAGTTGCCACACCTTCCTCCGTTCGGAGTCTAATTTTACAATAGCACACAAGCGTTGTCACCCGATAAAATCGGATTGCTGCGGTGTTTGACAGTTTTGACAGTTCAGCAAATTCTAACTGATCTCTTGAGTTGGACATTTTCATGTTGTGTCCGTCAGTAAACGTATAGTAAACGTCAGTAGACGTATAGTGCACTAGAAAAGTTACTACAGTAGATAACTAGTACGCGCGTTGCCTTGGAGACAGGGAGGGTTGTATTTCCCTCTAGCGGGCGCCATGAAGCTGCGTAGCTCGGCCGCCTTTAGGCTGGAATGGCCACACTTGTAATCCGTATGTTACTCTATGACTGAGCGACCATGCTCCGGCGACGCAGCCGTTAAACTATCGCCTAGTCACATGGTACCGGTATCTGATCTCTTGAGTTGGACATTTTCATGTTTTTCCGCTTCTTTATTAGGTCCTTTGCTTCTTGGGAGAGCTTACCTGCTGGTTGCCTTGGTACCTTACCTCCCACTTCAATTGCTGCTTCTGAGATCAACCTAGTTACGGTTTCATTCATTACCTCTATGTTGTCTTTATCTTCCTTTTCTAAAGCTGCATACTTGTTTGTGAGCACCAGCCTGAATTGGTCTGCTTTTACTCTTATTGCCTCTAGGTTGGCCTGTTTCCTCTTGACTAATTTCACTCTTTCTCTCTTCAAATTGAGAGAAATCCTAGACGTCACTGCACTTTACCTTACCTAACACTTCCACATCCTGCACTATGCTTGGATCGGCGGAGAGTGTGAAATCTATTTCATTCCTTGTTTCTCTGTTAGGGCTTTACCAGGTCCACTTTCTGTTGCTGCGCTTCCTGAAGAAGGTATTCATTATTCGGAGCCCATTCCTTTCCGCGAATTCTACTAACATCTCTCCTCGTGCATTCCTAGAATCGATGCCGTAGTTGCCAATTGCTTGCTCACCAAGCTGCTTTTCACCCACTTTTGTAATGAAGTCTCGCATGACTACAGTATACTGAGTTTGCACCTTTCTCATTGCTAATTCAACATCTTCATAAAGCTAGATCATTGTCATGACTGACCTTATCGAGAATAGCACTGCAGCGCCACTGGCGACTGCTCACCGTATGAACTCCCTCGTGCTTGCGACTCTCTAGGACGTATCCGCTTGAAAGCTTTCGCCTCACTGTCGCCACTCGTTGCAGAAAAGCGCTAAATTGATTAATTCGCTAGAACTCCGTTTGTCATGAGAAATTTATAGCATGCAAAAAACATATACATTAAGAAATAAAATGTTTGTTACTTTATTTGTTGTATTTTAACGTATTCTATTGAGGCAAAATGTAGGTGCAAGCAGGCACTGCATGTGCGCTGTTCGCATTCGACGGAGGATAGAAAGATAATGCACGAAAAAGGAGGCACGCCCTTGACGCGGCCTAGAAAGGCGTGGCAAGCGGCTCACGGCAATTGTGCAGACAGATAGCGGGACAGTCAGGGGATTGCTAAATTGCGATATTACTTTGATAACAATATGTGGCGCTCGAGCGTTTTGTTGTGCACTCTTCTGTGCCTGAAGCACGGAAGTGCTGTGCGGCGCAGGGTGCGCTCATGTTTTCATACGCGACTTTATCTCGGCATTTCTTTTTGCCTGTTGTTATTGCGCCTTCCTTGCTGTCTCCGTTCACTGACTGCCATCGAGCAAACGGGGGTAAAATTCGTGCGAACGAGAAACTCGGCGCATCCTGCATAGCACCCCTGCTCTCGTTTTTTTCGCACCATGTCATTGATTATATGCACCCCCTCCTCTGTATGATCCGCATTGCTTGCTGGCAGCACATCTTCATGATGACGGAATTTTTTGTTCGCGCGTTGCTGTCATCAATTTTCTATACTTTGAGTCTGCAAATAAAATCTCTCTCTGGGAGTTGTATGGGTACTCTCCGTGAAGCAAGTGTAAGGTTTCATTTGTGACATACTTGCTCATACTTGGTAGTTTTGGACATACCAGGTATATGACTTACTTGATTTTGTCTAGATCAGCTATAGTAAAACTAAAATGCTAATGTGTCTGAACTTTACACATTTATTTGCAGGCTCACTTTGAACCCAACAGCTTTGAACAGCATCGTGGAGATGGATGGAAAAAGCTGAAGCCGAATGCAGTTCCAACTCTTTTTTTCATTCAGACGTAAGCTGTTACCTCTAAGACCCGATAAGTATTATCGAGCGATTATTACATGCATTGCTTACAAACCAACGTCACAGAACATGCTTGTGTATGGCATTTAATAAAAAAAATTGTTTTTTACACCCTCTGGGAATGTCCAGTTCCTGCATGGTAGCGTTTAAGATTAACGTGCTGGCTCCAATTTATCTGCGTTCCCAAGGGTACACATGTAGAAATGATGCAATTCTTGGTCTAATCATGCTTGGTGTACAAAAGACCCTACTAGCCACACAGGTGCGGATAAACTTTTCTAATAGTGCATATTTTTCACGTTAAAGCTGCGCCTAAAGAGCGACAAGCGCCAAGGAAGAAAGCGCCGTCCGAAATCCCGCTCTCAAATCGCAAAGCGGATTCGAGCCCTCTGGAAGCAAGTAGCTCGTCATGCGAAGAAAGAACGCTCTCTGAGACCACGAACAATGCTCAACCCCGATCTCCGCTTCAGGAAGAGCCATCCGAAATGTCAGACTCGTTCCAGGTCAGTGATGCCGTTGCTGAATGTCCACAGCAGGTTCAGCATGCAGACAGAAGAGAACAAGCCGGCGCACCTAGTGAGACACAGACTGCTTCCTCGTATTCTGCGGAGCTGATGAAGCAGCTAGCGGACATCACGAGGAAATAAACAGAGCTTCAGACATATCATGCTACCCCCAATTAGTGTATTAAGGGCCTCAAAAACCAAGTTCAACGGCTTTAAAGCGAAGCCAGAAATTTTTCAAAAAATATGAAGCTTCTGAATGCACATCAGCTCCACGCTCTGTCTAGGAGCAACAACCGGGACAATTCCTGGACGCCAGAAACAGTCAAGCGAGGCCTTCAAATTAAGTTCGCTCGCTGGACAACTGGATACGAAACGCTCAGAAAGCTGGGGTATCCCTTTCTGTCTAACAGGACACTAGCTTGCAGGCTCAAAGGTTTGAAATTCTTTCCGGGAATACTTCACGAGGTGATTGATATCATGCGGCGCAAGGCAGTGGCCATGCAGGAGGTGGGAAAAGATTGCATTGTTTTTTTTGGATGAAACGGAGATTGCGACTAGATATGAATTGGACCGTGCTGAAGATGCACTCCTTGGAGGAAAGATGCTACCTCCAAAACCTGAAGAGCCGGCCAATCACGCTTTGGTTTTCATGCTAGGTGGTTTAAAGCAGAGGGGGAAACAAGTGATCGCTTATGAATTCACTGGAAATCACGTAGAGGGCTCTGTGCTTGAGCGCTATGTTCTAGAGCTAACTAAATTAGGCAGCTAGGTGTCCCTCAGAGTTGGCGTTGTAATATTTGATATAGGTACGTCAAATCGAGCAGTGTGGCGAGAATTTGGCTTTTCCAGCCACACTAACTCGCACCTATGTGCTCTATACCACATCTATGTTTGGATGGAAAACAACTGTTTTTGAAGGCTGACCCTGCACACGTCCTCAAAAATCTTCGGGGTCAGCTACTAAGTTCATCAGATCTTACGCTGAGTGACGCCACTGTAAAGGAGAACAACCTGCCATCATCGCAAGTCAAACTCGAGCATGTTCAGGCTGTGCTCGACTATGACGCAGAGCACGAGCTCAAGGTCGAGCGCACCTAATCCCAGGTGCACACCAGCAGCGGCCATTTCACAAAGATGAAAGTTCGTGTTGCCATTCAATTTTTGCTTGAAGCACTGGTTGCTATTCGATTTTTAATAAGAGAATCTATAATTGAAGGAGAAGCTGAAACCACGGCATGGTTTTTGGAACTCATTTCCAAATGGTATGCTCTAATGTCGTCACGCAACCCAACAATGGCTTTAAGTTGCAGGAGCATGGTCAAATACTATACCACCCTAGGCAGGTTACTCACGGCAATGGAGACCATTATAAAAGTGAAAATGAGGTCCACATCACTGTGGAAGCCATGCCAAGCTGGCCTTCTCATTTCGACAACCGTTGTCATGCGCCTCCAGGAAGTCTTGCTGGGAAATGAGGGCTGCGATTTTTGTCTTAGCAACAGACTGTTGCAGGTGTGCCTCGAGAACCTGTTTTCGGTGGTGCGGCTGAGAAAACCTGTTCCCAGTGCGTATAACATGAAATGTGCTCTGAGGTTCGTGAGCGTGAGCCAATTTCTGTTTACCCCACGGACGAGTTACGATCTCGATTATTGCGAATACCTGTTAGACATCTTCTCCCAGGCAAAGAAGGAAAGGACAGAAGTCGAAGCCGATGAGATGAACGACTCAGAAATTCTGTTCATTGAAGAACTCTCCACAATAGAGTCCAGCATTCTCCACTCCATAGGAGATTTAATTTTGAAAGGAATCTTGCCGTCTGTCAACTGACAGAAAGGCAAAGATTCCCTGCTGGGATGTGCTAGCGATGAACATTCCTCTCTGAATGCTCTGAAGGAATATGTGGTAGAAGGTGACGACCAAATTTATCCCAGTAATGACTTGATGCACATGCTGAAAATCTACAAGCAGCATTTTGCTGGAATAAACTCACGGTGCGCAGGCAAACTGGTAACAATGGTCACCTCTCCGCTCACTTATAGCATAGGAAATGTACGCTGCCTGCAAGCATACCGGTCGTGCTTGAAGCTCTGCGCAAGCCACGAGGAAGAAATTCGCAAAAGGCTGACCGACAGGTACACAAGATTGAGACTGCGCATCTACCTGCGACACCTTCAGAAAGCTTGTTTCAGCGGTCATGCAAGCAAGGCATGTGCAGAAGTTAGTGTGACCTAAGCTTCTATCCACACCGAAGTACAATCTGCTAGCCTTAGCAGTTTTTCTAATAGTATACCTAATAAGTTTCCTAAACTGCATAGCTTGTTTTGCATTGACTCCAAATATTGAAGACAAGGACGATCTTTGCAAGCATGCCTTCGAAATACACCGAAATATTCTTGTAGCGTAATGAACAACTTTCATCTTTATAAACAGTTTTGTAATTATGGTTGTTTGATTTCAACAAGCCTGTTCTGTTGATTCTTCATTCGAAAAAGCACGAAAAGCAGTTGTGTATTCGTTTGTCGCGAATACCAGCGTGCTTTAGAAGCGGCAAATGCACAAACCACGTTGGAGCACGCCCCGTGCCTTAAAAGCTCGACTGGGAATGGCGGCCGCCGTAACAGACGACGCAGTTTTACATTCTAGTACACTGTAACGCAGTAGTCTTCACCCGCAGCGGAGCGCACGCACATCGAGGCACCCTAGGCTGCCGAGGAGGCGAGCGCCATCTGGATGGTATTTTTGCAAGGTGAAACCACTGCGAGCCGCTGTGTGAAAGGTAGAAATTCTGAAAAAAGGGGCTTGGGTTTGTGAGTTTCCTCGTAAGAGCATTGTTTTCTCGTATATTCAAATTACAATCCAACACTATCATGCCTGTAGGTTATGGTGAAGTCGTACTTCACGATTTTCTTGACGTAGTTTACTTTGAGAAATCCAATTATTTCACTAACGCCTCTGCGCCATGCGGAGAACCTGCCTGGCTGGGGAGGTTCGGGGATGATTTTCTCCGCCACGGATGCTGGCGCTTACGCCGACGCTGACGCCGACGCCAGATTGTCTGCGACACAGGGCCCTTAACGATATCACGTTAAAATAAGCTTCGGAACAAGTTTATCACTTATATTCGGTAGCACTTCCCTGACTCACATAGGCCAAGCTGGCGGAGCCCCAGCTATGGCCGCCGCACTCCCGCAGCATCTGTCCCTACTGACAAAAAACCCTATTCTCCATAACACCTATACCAAATAACATCATATGACATATGGGAAAAACGTTTTTTTATGGAATGTTGTATGTTTCATACCGGATTACTGGATATGGTAGTCAAGGAGCACATAGGTTTTTTTTTTCAATAGGGGAGAAAGCGCGCAAATTTAGCGAGTCTTCCCTGTCGATCACTTAGAAGCGAGTTTATATGCCTTCATATTATTCTACCGTGGAACAGCTACTGCTTTATTGCGTTATTCCTGCGCCCTCGGGGTTCCAAAAGAGAATATAGATTCGGTTAGATAAAATAGCGATGTAACATCATTTACAACATAGTTGCCAACTAGCTATGGATACTTGACTAGATATAACATTTACATAGCATAACATTTACCCCCCCCCCACCTTCTGAATAACAAATAAAACGAGTGTTCACAGTTCCACAGCAAAGTTTCAAAACCATCTTGGTGATCTGCGGTCGCGCAAAGGGTACTGCCGCTAAGCTGGAACTTGCACAGGTGATCCAGTGTCACTCGTACGCATGGCGGTATTCCTGAAGAGACGACTGTCCCGACAAGGTGATGGTACTAGTATGACATTCAGTGCGCATTTTTCTAGAGGAGTTCTTTGGAAATTTGACGCGTCTTTAAAAGCTGGAGCTGCGCCCAATCCCTTTGTTGCGTCTGGCGGCTTGTATTTGTGATCCATGGATCCCTATGATAGTGTAAGGTATGCGGTCGTGCAATGAAGTGAACATGTTGCGCTGCAGTTGTTGGCACAAGACCCGCTGACTAATGCGGAACTGATTTGGTCAGCATTTCACTTTGCATCTATACAGTGCTTATTATCAGTTTTCTTCGGGAGTTCACATGACTGCATGTTTCGGAATTCAGTTTTCCCAGCAGTCTGTGGGGAGTAATGCGAAACAATATTATTCATGGGTATGCCAAAGAACAGTTCGTGCTGTTGTTCGTTGTTTTGTTTAAAGATATGACATCAGAAACATGTCCTGCTCAACTTTCCAAACTTTGTGATGAAGATCGCTGGTGTGGACGCGTTTTTTAAAATCCTCATAAATCGTTCCACTTCTCGATTCCCCTGAGGACACAAGGGTGCGGTTCTGTGGTGTCTAAAGCCGAGTTCTTTAAAAAATTGTTTGAATTCTGTGCCGTGGAATGGGGGACCGCTGTCTTTTTTACTTGATATGGTATGCCAAACAGGACGCAGATTGTTCGAAGAGCAGGGATTACGCTTTGCGCACTTGTAGAGTTGATCATTTCTACTTCGGGATACTTTGAAAAATTATCTATGACCATCATAGTATATTTGCGATCTGCAAACGGTCTAGAGAAGTCGACTGAGAGTTCACCACAGGGCCCATTTGGTTGTACTGAAAGAGCAAGTGGTTCTTTAATTCATTGTGGCACGGCAGCTTGACATGGGACACAGCTCTCCACCACTGTATGCACGAAGCTGTCTATTTCGAAAACCAGACCTTCTCTAAGAAGTTGCTTGGCCTGAGCGGTACCTTGATAACCTCGGTTTGCCAGCTGCACGGCACGTTTTTGAAGAGTGGCAGGCAGAATTAAGCGAATTCCTTGATGAATGAGGCCTTTGCGCGTTTTTGTGACCTCTACCAGCACTGCGGTAAATGGCCTTAGTTCTGGGCCCAACCAGGCATTTAGCTCTGGTTACTGAAGGGCTTTCGTAAGTAGTTGCTTGTATGCTTCGCAAGTTCTTGGGTTTAGAATGCTTTTAGGGTCGAGTGATACTGGATGAAGCTAGCATATTCGTCTAGAACATTGCCATGCAAGTGATCTGTTCGGCAAGTTATTTGGTTGAGTGCTTTTGGTATCAAGTGATAATGGATGAAATCAACATCCTGGATCTTTATCATGCAAGTTGTCACCTTATGCTCGGATGCTTCAAAAAGTGTTTCACTGGGTTGCTGTTCTTTGTAGCGTGTCGCACCTGAAATGCATAATGCTGCAGGCGAAGGGCAACAAGTTCAATTCCGATCAATGATGCCAGTCGCGGGTTCTTCAGGATGTTTACCAAAGGGTTGTGGTCAGTCAACAGTAAGAAGTTCTTAAGTACTGTAAAAAGTGTTCAATGCCCAAAACAGCCGCAAGCATCTTACGTTTAATCTGGGAATAGTGACTCTCAGCCGGATTAAGCTCTCTGCTCACGTAAGCTAATACTGAAATGTTTGTGTGGCATCACGACGACAAAAGGGCACCAAGTACATGCGGGCTTACATCGCTACGACAAAAGGGCACCAAGTGCATGCGGGCTTACATCCACAATAAGCTCAGTAGGATTCGATTGATCAAAACAGGCAACTGTTGAAGCATTGGACATGACTTCTTTAAGCTTGTTGAGAGCACTCGAATGACGCTGGGTCCAATGCCAAGTTGCGTGTTTCATTGTAAGCTCTCACAGTGATTTTGTGAGATCTGCAACGTTACGAAGAAATCGTTCCGAATAGTTGAGAATGCCAAGGAAAGACGTCCCTCCTGAGGGGACTTTGGCGTTGTGACCTGTAGGAATGCTTCAGTTTTCTGAGGGTCTGCTGGAATGCCCGCTGAAGAAAAGATTAATACTAAGAGTGTGATTCCATGTTGTTTGATGTGGCACGTTTTTCTATTAAGTGTCAGTCCTGCTTCACAGAGGCTTTGGAGGACAGCTTGTAAGGCGGTGTCATGTTTTTGATTTGTTTTGTCGAAAACCTAAAAGTCGTCACTGACGTTCAGAACATTCAGTATGCCGTTGAGAGCTTGGAAATTGTATTCTGGAAAATCTCGTCTGCACTGCTGATTTCAAACTTCAGGTGCTTATATCGAAACAGGCCGGCGCGTATAGAAAATGTCAGCTGCATTCAAGGCACGTCCAGCTCCAACTGGTAATTACCACTTTTCAAGTCAAGATTCGATAAGACTAGCTCGATTGGCTGCTATGATGATGCCATGTAGAATAGGACAGAGGTCGTTCTCGCTGAATGGCACTTTACCATGGGCATGTATATGCACATTCTTATGTTGTCAGGGTTATGCAGCTTGGGAACGGCGACAACTGGGTAGACCCAAGGTGCTGGGCCAACCGTTCGCTCGATGATATCATCTAACTTGAGACGGTGAAGTTCCGTCCGAACAAGCACATGCACTTACAAGTACGCACGCACTCTACTGCGCCTAAGTGAAGTGCCGCTTGCCTGTAAGATGCTGACTACACAAATATGATGCAGTGCATATGAATTAAAATGTGAACCCACCATGTTCCGCTCATCGATGCCACCGATGTTCTCGACCAGTACCCTTCCGTAAATAAAGACAGGGTCTGTGAAGTTCGGCTCTGCGAGAGAAGACAGCCACAATTTAATTTTCTCATAAATCAATGGCCCTTTCCAAATACGTTAGCAAGGCCTTTTCGAATAACGATGACTCTGTTAGGATGACTACGTTTGCTGCAATTTCATTTCATTTCATTTATTTCTGAAAGTGCCCAAGAACAGCTCTACGCCTTAATATTGGTGCACTTGTGTTACACAAAGAACAGAAAACAAAAACAACAAAGCAAACAGAAAACCTGAAAGAACAGTGGTGAAATGCTACAAAAATTGAATTCTGTCAATGACAGAAGTTGACAGATGAAAATGACAGAATGACAGAATGACAGATGAAAATATCAACATCATAACGTAAGGTATTTTGTTGTGTCATAAGACCTGTTATAGCGTTAGAGGTGCAAGAGGAGTTTACGTAGAAACTGTTGGGATTACGCAAGATTGAGAGAGGCACGCAGAAAATTGCAGCCGAAAGTAACCGTGGACCGGAAAAATGGTTATGAATTAGTTTATAAAAGACTAAGTAATCGAGATATTTTTGATATTTAGAGATGTAATAATAAACATGCGCAGTAAGCGCTCATATGCATAAAATACACGGCGTCCCAGAAATTGATCGCACACGATACGAATGAAATGGAATGCACTCAATGGAGTACATTCGTTAATGGACATCACAAGAGGGGAGTTTTGGAACTTATTTGTTCGTGCAAAGATATGTTTTCATTTCTTATTGTCATCAAAATGCTCCAATATACAATGCGCTCGTTGAATGAGGGTCACGGAAAAGCGTGGTTTGCCGTGATACAATGTGTGAAAGAACGATGAGCGGGCGTGTTTTGTGCGCATTGCATGCGACGGCATTTGAAGCTTACATTAACTTCTCTGCTTCCAGCACAAGTCACAATAAACTTGAAAACGTAGCACAGACAGACAGGAAGGAAAGAAACACTGTAAAAATGTGCAATGGCATAGATTTTTCTCTTTTTCTTTTTTATTAGCTGCTCAACACCTTGATACAACCAGGACCAGGTGAGGTGGGTGTTCACCGCAGGAATGAGGGGACGACAACGAAGACGGGCATCATGGTCATGAAGGCAAGAATCAATGTATTTATATGATTTGCACAAGGCAGTGACTCTATCAAAGTCTCGAGTGGTTCTGGTTAACACTGGGGCCAGGACAGCCTTAAATAACATCCCGCGTACAGCCCACACGAACGGTCGAGAGGTCCATTGTCAAGAAAAGTTGGTAGGACCTACAAAGAAGAGTTATCCGTGAAACTTGGGAGGATTTTCAAGGAAGGGGTCTATTGTCAAGGAAAGCAAGAATACCTCCAATGATAATGTAGTTTTTCCTCATGGTTTGTCTTTGTAGTCTCTGTCATCTCACGCAGGAGCTATGGATGCGCCCATTGCGATGCCTGAGCCTGAGTGTTCGCCACAGGCGTCATTCCGGCTCCTAAAATGTGCAGAAGCGGAATTTCCGGTTGTGTTTCGAAAAGCTAAGGCGCTAAACAAAAGACCCGCGTCTTGGACGTAGCGCTATGTTTCTTATGTATATATTAAAAGTAAATAAGTGTAAAGGTTGCGGTAAAAATGTGGTGTGCATCGTATACGCCACGAGCGCCAGTGCGCTTGCCAAAACCAAAATCACGTGGCCTGCGCACCGCGCGGTAATCGTTTAATCCTCTTTCATGGGTTTTGTCAGACCTGTGGCACAGTATCCTGCGAATTCTGCGATTTACCTAAGCGTATCTGTATACATTGCACACATCTGACTGTGCGGCCTGTGGTGTATTTACGAGCATTGCCACGTGTCGTGTGTGTACTTTGTGTGACAGCAACGCTGCGGAGAGAGTTCCTCTCTAACTCCGACTCCGTCCGGACGGGATTATACTTTCCGCAATCGAGGACGAGCTTAGCTTCGGCTGGCAGTGTTTGCGGGGCGTTTCCGCATCTACCGGCGACACTGTCATGTTGCGAAGCGGCTTTGCCGGCGAAGAAAATGTTTCCCAGTGGGTCAGACGGTACAGTGAAGTGACCAGCACAATATGGATCGCCTACAACAACCAAAAAGAAGACAGATGCAAAAAGAGTGTTCCGTTTTGTCACGCGCTTATGTTAGAAACGCTGTCTTTATAAACGATGCTTTATCGGGCAAAAGGCGGGCTTAAAAGACGCAAACAAATTTATCGCAGACCATAGAGCCACTAAATGATTTCTGAAGTGTGGCAGAAATGGTGGTGTTTTTTTCAAATGCAGATGTCACCCTGTAATATAAAATATATGTATTTTCAAGCACAAACTGTCATGAGAAGAACGAAATGTTTGTTATGCTTACAACTTAAAAAGGTCACTCAGTCCTGTGTATGTATACAAAATATTTAGTTTTGCGCCTGAAGTATTTGAAAATATAGATGGTTTATTTCATACATGAATAAGACGTGCTCATGGGCTAGTTGGTTAGTGATGATGTAATATGGAAGCGCACTTCGAAACAGCTATGTGACACAGAATGAACAAACACGAGCGCTGTACTGCAACTGCAAGCGGAAGTGCAGCGTTCAAGTTTGTTCATTCTGTGTTACGTCGTTCTTTCGAAGCGCTCTGCCATTGAGCTACTTAAAAATGCTTTTGCCTTTTAGAAACTACCCATGTCTTCTACATGCGCGAAATTATTTTTCAGCGTATTGAACATGACAACGAAACTTCGTAGAAAACGAAAAAAAAAAATACTAAAATGTGTGAGCTACATACAGAATTTTTCGTTTCACTCGCGGACATCTGTGGAACGAATGAAAGTGTATCTAAAAGCTGAAAAAACGATTTTGACTACCTGTCAGTCGAGATGAAGCAGTGGTGTGGGGACTACAGACAGACCCCGTTTTCGGCATACTGCACGCCATGAATCGGACGTTACACTCCAACAACTGCCCCCTGTGTAGCGAGTACGCCACCCTGTACTATATCACATGAGCTTGCCCCAATGAAGAAGCAGCCCCTAAGGTCGTATACCTGAGTAGTGGGAGGTTGTGCTGACCAACCCAGATCCGAACGACCAGTCACAGCTGATTCAACAGGCCCGGAGAGCAGCAAAGGCCGAAGCCCTGGACCGAGGACCCCTCTCTGTGGAGGCTGAAGACATTTGCTTAACCTTTGGTTTAAGAAATTTAATTTCCTACTGCTCATTCTCAATGCCTAAAATGTCTGTATTGCATGGTGAAACATTCTCAGGGTAATTTAAAACAAAAACACATATTTCAGGTTTTGAAACTACTGGGTAAGCGAAGGCTTACGGGCTTCCTTCTTGGACTCTTTTATTGCCCAAGATCCATGGTCAGCAGTAGTAGGAGTGGTAATTGCAGAGTCATGCCCTATGCTACAAAGCCACAAGCTTTGGTGATCATATTTCCAAATCACTGTGGCCTTCGAAGCTGTGTGGAGCCATCTGCAACTAAATGGTAAATTCAGGAAATGCGGGCGATTGATTTCAAAGGTACTCATACTCAAATTGAGCATGAGCACTTTTTAAAGATCACATTTGGCATTGTAAATCAAGGTGTTGTGGTGTGACAAGTATTTCGGTTCCTTGCAGGATGGTCTGTCACAAGCTCTGGCGGTGTCATGTTTGTGGCCTCAACAAATAAGGTAAGAAGCGGAACACCAGCTCTAGGGGATTGATCGATAATAAGGTGAGAAAAGTAATTTACGGCATCATCAGCAGTGACGCATTCCTTCGTCGAGATCTACCACTTTGAGCTGTGATGAACTTGTACCGTGTAACTGAGAGTTCTTCTGCCTTGCGATTGCAACGCTGTAACGACGAAACAAAGGCACTATTTCACGGCTATTTGTCCGATGGCCTGACTCCTGATGAAGCCATATGCTTGCGTGAAAGCATAATGTCAGTGGAAAAAGGTGCGGCAAACCCCGTCCTACTCGCTTGTTGTGCTTTGAATCCGACAAAGAGGGCTGTGTACCACCTCTATGAAACGTGGCGCCAGGCGCACTACGGCACAGTCTGTGACCCTTTCGCAATGCTTCAGGAGAAAATACCCGGGTATGCAGCACAAGGTGACAATAGAAAAAATTCGTAATAGCAATGTGCCAGCTTCCCGAATTTTCTAGACACCTTTCTGCTCTCACAAAACAACATGCTGTTGCTCTTTCAGTTTATTTTCTGCCTTCTCCTAAGAACCAGGAATGCAAATCTGAAGGCTGTACATATGTTTTTCTCCTGGTTGCTTTGACGTGGTAGGTACCACACAAAAACACATAAATTCCGTGCTTTAGAAAAACAGCTGAGTGTGCCGTTTTGCAGACAAAAACATTGCATACAAAACAACACAAGGGATGTGGAAGCAACGCCATAGTTATTTCACCTGCTTCAATGCACTTGTTCACTCCGTCGCTCACTGTAAACATTTTGTAAACTACTGTATAAACCGGAATATAAGTCGAGATATTTTAATGAAAAAAACAAACAAGCCACAGTCACCGCTCGTCTTATATACCGGTTTTTAGCCGAACGTCATTCGTCGTCTGTCAACCTGTGTTCCTACACCCATCGAGTTTCGCAATGTACAGTGAGAAACTTTTCCGTTCCGATTAGTATTTTTATTTTTTCGCCCGTTGAAGGATGAGTAGCTGCACGAGGAAACAGTTTTCGACTGCATTTGCTATAAAAGTTGACTTCGCCGAAGTCAACGGCAACTTAGCTGCTCCGTGCCAGTTTAGCATTTGGGAAATAAGGCGTGCAGTATTGGAGGGCGCAGGAAGGAAAGCTGCTGAAGTACAACGCGTGCAAAACGTCCATTTCGTGGGCGCAGTGCGGTTCATCCGTAGCTTGGGGACACACTCGCGGACTTTGTGCGGCTACGACGCACTGTGGGAGGCGGCCAGCGCAAATGGTCGCTTTCGGAGGACAGTACTGCTACTTCCGAGGAATGAGACTACAGCTCCGATGGTGGGTGCACGGTGCCGTTTCGGAAATAAATGCCTTTTGGCTGCTCTTGGTTGTTTTCTTTTTTTCCCTCTTTCTTTTTCACCTAAACTTATGGGGTTGACCTATATTGCCACTCGACCTATAATCCGGCTTATACGGTGCATTATCGTGCAACTGCTTTGATTCAGGGACTGCACTCGGGAAATACTTCATGTAGCCTAGCAAGAATGAAGCAAAAGATTGCACCATCCAAAGTTAGCATTTCGTTCATAGAGAATTCTCGCTGATATTGCATTACGAAAATGTGTGCGTGTGCACACATTTTCCTATGTACCGTAGATCATTTTGAAACTAAAGGGTTCTGTAGCAGTTTGCTTATGAAGAGTAGAACTTTGTTACTGAATCTATCATTTCTTCTCTAGCTTTTCAAATGCAAGCTATGAATGTTTGCACTTAATTGCACTAATTGAAAGTAGCTAATCCCCAGAATTTTTCATAGGCTTCCAATTAATTGCAAGCAATATCTTCTATTCCTTATTCAAAGTTACTGTGCTTCATGGAAGACTTGCTATGCTTTTTCATGTGCCATACTAAATAATATGTTTTGGCGCAGGAGCTAATGTCAAGGTGTACACTGAGGGAGGCACAGATAACTGGGAAATTCTCATGGTGACTCCAATCATGAAGCATGCCCAGCTGCTCGAGTCATCCACCGAGGTCATCTTTCTCGACTCCACGGCTTCTTGTGACACGAAACCGAGTACGGACTCTCAGCTGCTGTTGCGCCCATCGGTATTCTACAGAACAGCCGAACACCTGAGGGCTGTGTAGCTGCATTCAAGCTCTTTAAGTGCAACTACCCCTTCTGTTTTGGAGGGCGTGAGGTGAGTTAAATATATATGTAAACTGCCACATACACTGCCGTACTAGGTACGTCCAGACTTGCGGAACAATATCGGTAATAAAGCTTGAGTTCTTAATTGAGGTATCCTTTTCAGCCAATTTCTGGACATCGGCAGTAAGAGATGCTGCCTATCCCCAATCAGCAGCACCAACAACATTTCAGAAGCCGTGAGCACTTTGGTTCACTTCCTTTGGTGAGATACTACTTTGTAAACACCAAATCGGTGACCAGTCAGCACGGTAGCCGAAGAGGCTTTTGTAGATGGTGCATGAACAGATATCTCGGAAGTAATGCGAGCGCATCATTTTCTTTCTTTAGTTGCAGAAGGCATAAAGGTGATCTTATTCGTTTTCCTATTTTTCATATTGTTTTTTTTCATGACAAAATCTGAAAATAAATGCGCCAAAAAAGCTTATCTTAAACTTTAGATAATGCCGCCTTTGTTATATTTTCTGACTTTTTAAATAGATCTGTGCCAGCTGCTGCGTAGAGGTTGCACACATCTTGGTTTGCTTCTATAGATTGCTGCCACCTGAATTAGGCTTATTACTAATAGTTATAAATAGAGCTCAGACCTTTCGATGTTTATTTTTCAAAAGTTGTGCATACCTTTCTGAGGACTTACTTGCACCACAAATATTACCTTTTTTTTTTGGTAAACATAAATTTGCAGCTGAACATTGACACGTTTTTTTCGATGTAGAACTTTCTGCATGAAAATTACCGTCTGTATTTTTTATTTAGGGTGTTGCTTTCTTTTTCTTTCGGTGCGCACACCCAGTGGCGAGATCTATTTGTTATAGCCAATAACGCGTCATTGGAGCATCATAGTAACCACTTGTTTTACCATAGAACACATATAAAAGTGGACGGTGCATTCCCTGCTCATTGTTATATTCGATATATTGTTAAAGGGACTATGAAACGATTTTGATGATTTTGTTCAAACGTACTGAGTCGTTACAGTAGGTCTTTCTGATCATCAAGTGACGCATGTAAGTGCTCCGCGTAAAGCGTGTAATTTATTATAATGTTTTAATAATAGGCATCGCTACCGATCGCAGCGGCGCCGCTAGCAAGAGTGTTAAACCGTACCTTCCCAATTGATGCATTTGGCCCAACTGAAATCAGTTGTGCAAGCCGATCGGCTGCCCAGCTGTTTAAGCCGACCTTAATGTGTGCCGCCTGCCACTGCGTTGCTTACCAACCACCTCGCGGAGCGTCGCGCGCTATGCTCGTGGGAGAGAAAGTGAGAGCGAGAGTGCGCGCGTCGCGCGCTTTGCTCGGGAGAGAAAAAGAGAAAATGAGAGCGAGAGAGAGAAACAAACAAATTGTAGCAGCACCAACGAAGCAACGCGCAGAGGTGCTGCCGATGCCATTCACGTTTCTAGTTTCCCCGCATTAGCGCCGAACGCTCTCGGTGTCCGTGACTGCAGCAGGCGCCTCTGGCGGTGGCTCGGCCGAGCTCCCACCAGCTGCGTTGTGACGTAATGCCGGCGTGTCGTCTGCTGCGCGCCGTCTGAACACTGTGCATAGCTTTCGCCCCACTTCCCCTACGTGCACTCGGACTGCAAGTGCAACGCACTTGCAGTCACTGAGGTGCTCTTTGCACGTTCCCCGATGCCACGGACCACGAGGAAATGCTTATACACTTCGTATAACTTAGCATCACTTGGCATTACTTCGTAAAGCTTAGCATCACTTCGTATAGCCAGGACCAGCTAGGAACCGATCAGCTCCACAGTGTCTTTAGCCTTGCGCCACTAGTGCAAGCTACCCCGATTTCTTACTCCGCTGAAATGTGACTGTCGCGGTCGCGATCAAAATTGTGACTTCCAGCGACGCCATAACCGCGAAACTACCGCGCCGGGCACAGAAGTGTTGATTTGATGGGTGAACGCTTCCGTGTGCCTCCTAGACGCTGCAGTGCTTAAGTATGGCTACGCGTCTGCTGTGTCTTTAGCATTGTGCCACTAGTGCAAGCTACCCCGATTTTTTTCCAGCAAAGCTGTATTCCTCTACCAGTCAAGGAAATTTTTGTGTCGTTGGCGTATGCAAAAAACGCCAGGCTCAAAATTGAATACAAACTGTATATCTCCTTTGAAATCATGCATACAGCATACAGCTCAGCACTCGTTTTCGAAAGAAAAATCACAAAACAAGCATCAAAACCACATGATGGATGATAAGGCGCGTGTGAACAATGGGAACAGCCTCCGACGCGTTCCGATAATTATTAGGATTGCATCTGCTTCCAAAGGGGTTAACGTCATTCAAAACCCTCGTGTGAAGTGCAAACCGTATAATGTATACTAATGACGTCTGCGAATAATGCGAAGCACGTTCCTTCGCCCGCGTGCATTTCCCGGTAAAGATTACGGTTGTGTAAGCTACTCCGAGTGGAAAACTACCTAACAGCATGGAAATCACGTAGTCACGTCACCACGGTCTAGCAACTCATTCAGTTCATTCCAGGCTACCATGGGTAGACCACGGAGAGTAAATACGCCAGAACCGTGAATTTAATGTCGTTGTCAAGTAATAAAGGGTGTGTTAAAGAAGGTTTCACTTGTCTCTGGTTTCACTCTTTGTAGAGCCACGTGTGTGAATTCAAGTGACGTCACAATGGGTAAACGTTGTGGGTGTCATTTACAGCTTCGCTGTCTAACCACCTTCACAGCGTCGATTGGAGCGACAGTTTTTTTTAATGAAGGTGCTGTTCCGTGTCAGTGGGCTGGCTCACTGTCGTGTTTCAGCGTCAAGGGAAGAATGAAGACTGTAAGCGAAGTTAAAGAAAACAGAAAAAAGCTGTTGGGTGATTCCATGTAAGATCGAACAAAGGAAGGCCGGTAGGCCTTTTAAATTTATTTCAAAATTTTATATATTGTTGGCTGATGAGTGGAAAGAAGAGATCCGCAATGGGTTTGGCTGCCAAAAATTTTTCCGAAGCACCCCACATTAATGATGGCGAAGAGGTGGAGTGCCGCGCTTACCTGCTCTGCTGTTTTGGCCAACTTTGGTTTGAATTACACAAAATGTGTTAAAGTTAAGTAGCTGAAGTTTCTTTAAATAAATATATGCTTGTTTTTGCTTGTGTTCAGTTATTTTTGGTTTTTCTGGGTAGTGTAGGTGTTTTTATATAAAACCTCAAAATCAGCCCTAGAAAATCAGCCCTAGAAAATACTGTGCACGGCGCGCATTGCTAAAATTACCACGTGTTGTCATGGCAATCGTGGAGACACCGTGATGCAGCGACCTTGCCGAGCGCAGCTCCTAGGTGCCTAGGGACAGAATCGTTTAAGGACTTATTACAAGGCGCGTTGAATGTCTGGAGGTGTCTGGCCCACGTCGACCGCGCTTCTTGGCGGAAAGGTGTGCAGTAGTGGTGGTGTGGCATGACGGCTTTTGATCTCGGTGAACTTTGGTGGTGTAAAACCCGTATTTCTGAACAATTAGTTGGTGATGACGATAGAAATATTCATGCGGCTTAGCAGCTCGGCAACGCACTTTGCGAGCTGGTGCTGTGTGGCAACGTTGCCGTGTCCGTCCTTTTCGCCAGCATCACCACATCGCACAGGCACCTTGACGTCGAAGGCGGAGGTATTGTGCGTGTTCCTGAAGGCCACGACTTATGTCACGTAATATGATGCTTAAGGTGGTGTTTGCGCACAACCATTCACGCGTCCTTGAAATAAGGCACCGCATGTTTTCAATCGCGTTCAGTGCTAGTGCACTGTAGATGGAGTGAGACAGTGAGATGGAGCTTAATACCATGCCCTGTGGTGTTCAGCAGAATCTCTGCCTGTTTTTCGAGCTCTTAGTTTTGGCAATAGGACACAGAGTTCCGTTTAAAGTTGGGATGAACGTATGCGGCAATATGAATCCACAATGACTTCACCACAGCACATTCGTGTAATGCGGTGAAGCAAACAGTGTACTGCGTGACGGGTAGTAATGACCGCCGTAGTTTCAGGTTGGATGTTCCCGCTGCCTTGAAGATACTGCGCCGCCCGCTTTATGATAATTTAAGTTGCTCTCGAACTCTCCATTTGCCGGTATTTTTATTTTAACATGCTAAATGGTTTCACCGCTATAGAAATCTGTAGTGAAGTGAAGCTTACTAATGTGTTACCAAATGCTTTCACAGTGTCAGACCTAACAGTTTTATTGCGATAGCAATTATATGGAAACTTCAACCGGATTTCTGCCGTCGCCGTGAGGTGCCGTATAAAGTCCAAGGGCGATAAAATCGTCGCCGCGCGCCGTATGCGCGAGTGAAAGCGCGCGGGGGACGCGCGCCATCACGCAGAGCGAACGAACGGCGGAAAGCAAACGCGACTTCCGTCGCGCGAAAGGTCGTGGGGTTATGGGAGGGAGGGAGGCGGGGCGACAGTGTGCTGCGGCACCAAATGCGTATCTTGCAACCCGGCACAAGGGGAACTGGCCACTCAATCACCCACGCGAAAGGAGGAAAGCGGGAAGGCAGCGCGGGAGGGAGGGGGGGGCAGCTTCTACTCTGCCAACAACTGTGTTGTACTTTGCCCGGACGCGGCGGTCGCCCGCACCGTCTCCTAAAAGCAATCTCCACACGGCTCTGACCTTTGTATACGCTGTGGATTTGCCACTCAGTTTCCGTTGAAGCGATAGGCCGTACGAACCTGCGCTCGCTGCGGCGGCTGCGCTTGCTGCCAGCGTTTTGACATTGGTTGTCTGCGGTCGTTGAGTGTGATCTATGCATGTTTGCTTGTGCGCGCTGACACCACGCTTGTTAATTCAGTTAGTAAGCGAATGTGTCCAAGTTTATGCAGCCGATAAAACTACTATCCCTACTCTGAATAGCTCTCTACTAATTTGCTATCGCAATTGATGCTTCGCCTTTGGAGCGAAACTGGAGAAATTTTCAATGGCATGGCCAATATATCAACCATGAGTTTCACTTCAACAGTTTTATTAGGACTGTCAAACTAATCCTACAGCATAGCAAAGCAACGTAAACACCTCGGACGTTGATTAACACGAAATACAGGCATGGAAAGCGCATGTATAGTTGCCAAGAGTGTGGTGAAGTGCTTTACACACTCCACCAACACACCTTAAGGGCTTTAAAATTGCTGAATATTTTAGCATTTATGCAGGTTGACCAGACATACTGCGATACTGGTTGCTTTACAATGAAAATAATAGTATTAGATAAGGGGATGCAAGCAACTTGTGTTCTGTAAGTCACATGGGTCCTAGCAATACCCAAACAGAGTTCTTGTTCAAGCGTGCTGCTTGCGTCCTCTAATCTAAAGCTATCTAATGTCAAGAGTATAAAGAGGCCTTAGCCATAGCGCTTCGAACTTCACAACTCTACTTTTGTTTCTTCTATACTCATTGCAACTTAAACATTACGCTGTCATGACAGCATCTGCCTAGCTCGTTGCTACACTTTGCGACGAAAGCTGTGCTCACTCAGTTAGAGTCGCCTGTTCTAATATTACTCCGAGAATTCTCCAAAGTTCATTTTTTAAACACGGACCTTGTCATGCATTTCAAATAACCTGCTTTGCACTGCACCACATGATACCCGACTAGAAAATAATAATATTTTGCTGTCTTTAGCTACTTCTAGTAGCTTATTGCTTGGGGAAAGTTAGCTAAATTTGCAGCTCCTAAAGTTGGTTATTATTCAAATAGGGCAAGGAAGGAACAGCTTGAATGAACATGTGTCTGCATTTTCTGCGAACAATTTTATAAACAAAATGCATGTAAGTGTGCGCAGCCTCACAAAAACAAAAGGAAAGCAAGGAATTGTGGTAAAGATATACAGGGTGTTTCAGCGAACACTTTCAAAATTTATTTAAGGTTGCCTGTGGCAGGATGCCCAATTTTAGTTAATGAGCTAGTCTCCTCAAAGAGGCGGACATTACTTGCACAAAAAATTGAAATGCATATTCGACTTATCAACAAAAATTCACTAGTTAAGTTTTTAACTAACTGATAGTCCATATTGCAATTTACAAATTGTAGTCGTGGAGTTCACAAGGCGGATCCAGTTGCAATAATTTCTCGGGATGGCACCAGTTTCGTGATATAGATCCCCGAACATTGTGGAGAAATGCATTGGCGTTCCTGTTAATTTTGTACTTCAATGCATAAAGCGACGTTTTCTTAAGAAACTAACTGGAACGCCAACGCATTTATTTTTTTTTTAATTTTATTTTTACATACTGCAGCCCTGTTAGGGCTATGGCAGGAGTGGGGATTTATACAGTTGTAGAGCGTACACAAATTGCAAATATAAGCACCACGAAGCAAGAACAAACAACACAAAAGATAAATCAATAACAGTCAAGCTTGAGCAAGAAATCGTCCAGAGGAAGGGAGCGAATGGCACCAGGCAGAGAGTTCCAATAATCAATGGTTAAAGGAAAAAAGCTGTATTTAAACGCATCTGTTCGTGACCGATAAGGTACAATATTAAGATGGTGATATCTCCTAGATGAGGAAGGTTCCACAAATTTTATGTATTTGCTAAGGCAGGAATTGTTCGATGAGTTAATTAGTGAATGCAATAGCTTTAGGGATTCTATGTTGCGACGGGTGCTGAGAGTTGTTAGATATAACTCTGAAAGTTTAGAAGACGGAGAAAAGTTGCTGTCATAACGACGGTAGATAAACCGGATAGCTTTTTTTCTGGACCATTTCCAATTTCATGGTGTCTGATTTCTTATGCGGATTCCATACCACACAAGCATACTCCATAAGTGGCCGGATAACAGATTTGTAAGCGACTACTTTAGTATTTAAAGGAGCTGTGCGCAAAGTACGCCGTAAGTAGCCCAGCTTCTTAAGTGCTTTGTTGCAAATATAATTTATATGATGAGACCAAGACATGTTATTAGTAAAATAAAGACCCAGGTATTTATATTCGGACACTCTTTCCAGTGCGCAACCGTTAAATGCATAAGAAAATGTGAATGGAAACAAACGCCTACAGAATGACATGTACACGGATTTCTTGAAATTTATAGTCATTTGCCAGGTTTTACACCATTGGCAGAAATAGTCAAAAGAATCATTAAGAAGAATATGATCTTTAGGTGAATTTATAGTTTGATAAAGCACGCAGTCGTCCGCGTATAAGCGTATGTTGACAGGTATGCTGGAAGGTAAATCATTAATATACAGCAAAAAGAGTAAGGGTCCCAGGACAGAACCCTGCGGCACACCGGAAGTTACGTCAACAGCGGCAGAGTTGGTGTTCCTGAAACGAACGCTTTGTGAACGGTCACTGAGAAAACTAGTGATCCAGTTAACAAGAGAGGAATTGTTAAATATCGAGTCAAGCTTGCATAAAAGTTTGGAGTGGGTAACTGTATCAAAAGCTTTTGAGAGGTCGATAAAGATAGAATCAATTTGGTAACCTAAATCAAGTGTACTGACAATGTCGTGACTAAATTCTATCAACTGAGTAATAGTACTGTAACCACGCCGAAAACCGTGTTGAAAGTTAGATAAAATATTGTTATTAGCAAGGTAGTCAGAAATATGCCTGTGTAGTATGTGCTCCAACATTTTGCAGGAGTACGATGTTAGAGAGATCGGCCTGTAATTTGACAGACACTGTTTGTCGCCAGATTTATATAACGGAATAACTATTGCTGTTTTCCACGACGAAGGAACTGTGCTAGTTGATAGTGATTTCTTGAATATAAGCGTTAGGTAGCGACAACACCAAAGAGAATAACGACGCAGAAAAGTATTGGGAATCCCATCTGGGCCGCAGCTCTTTTTCATATCAAGGTTCAAGATCATGTTAAGAACACCTTCCTCAGAGACAAAGGCATCTTCAATAGGAGGATACACATCACTGCTGTAAGGAGGAATTTCGAGGTTGTCTATCGCGAAAACAGATTGAAAATGCGCGTTAAATGCGGTGGCGATTACCTTAGGATCACTAGAGGACACATTGTTAACCATAAAAGTATTGATAGAACTTACGTTAGGAAAAATTGCGGTCCAGAATTTTCTAGGGTTACTGTGCAATAAGTTAGTTAAGGTAACATTATAGTAAAAATCGCTGGCTTTCTTTGCCTTGGCGCGATATTCATCCTTAAGAAGAAGAAACTGTGCTGTAGCATGGATGTCACCCGCACGCTTTAGGCGTCTCAGTCTGGAAATGCGGCGGGACATGTGAAGTAATTCTCTAGTCATCCAAGGGACCGTTGGGTTTTGTTTCTTAGTTTTCAGAGGAACAAAGCTTCGGACGCACCTGAGGACAATGTCTTGAAAAAACGAGACTAATGCATTAACATCGCAGGACGCGTTAAGTTGTTCGAACTGCTCGAAAGAATTACATAACCCATCAGTAATTGAGTCATCATCAGCCCGATTGAAATCGTGAAAAGTAGTATAAATATAATTAGACGCAGGGACACTTAAGGACACTTAAGGACAATTCCCGAACATTTCTTCGCAATGTTCGGGAATTATTGTCTCAAAACTGGTGTCATCCCGAGAATTCGTTCCAAGTGGATCTGCCTTGCAAACTCCACGGCTACAATTTGTAAATGGCAATATGGGCCATTAGGTAATTAGTTAAAACCTAATTAGTCAATTTTTGATAATTATTTGATTATGCATTTCAATTTCTTGAGCAAGAAATGCCCGCCTCTTGGAGTAGACGTGCTCATCAACTAGAATTGTGCTATGTGCCACAAGCAACCTCTAGGAATTTTTGAAAGAGTTCGCTGAAACACCGTGTATAATCAGTTGCCCTTCTCCATGCAACCTTTTTTTAATGCACTGTAAGGGTTATCCCAATCAAACACGCAGATCGAGCATGGTGTTGAAATCTAAATTCCGCGAAGCTTGTCCAAGTTAGTGAGGTTGCAGCAGTAGCAAACCACACGAGCACACCATCATTGCATGTAGCTGTTAGCTCTCTGTGTCCAAGATGAAGGCGATGTGTGGTGCTTCTCAAGGGCAAAATGTTTCTGAGAGGATTAGATGAGAGGTATTGGAGAAGATAGCAGCGCGGTACAGTGCTGATGCTAAGTCTTCAATGTGTGGCAGTGGGTAGGGGTCGAGGATGGTGGCGTTAAACGCTGGTAGCTCTCATTGAAGCGCCAGTCACCTGTAGTCTTCTTGGGTACCATGTGCAATGAGCATGCTCATGGGTTGTAAAATTGATGCGCAATTTTGAGTCCCAGCATGTGCTCAAACTCATATCAGGCAATCTTGAGCTAGTCTGCTGCAAGGAAACGTGAGTGAGGTTGCGTAGAAGGTACAGTACTGACAGGTGTGTGCACCAGAGAAATACATAACACATCATAACACATAATACATAACATTTGAGGCTTCTTGCCCCTTGTGTCACAGCGGCACTTCCATTCTGGGCGATTTGCCAAGTGTGAGCACATGCCCAGTATCACCTAGCCTTTGCCGATGTTGTCTACTACGCCAGAGAATACCCAGCGCCATGTTGTCGGTGTGTACATGCCCAGTGGCCCAAGTTTCACACATATTTATGGCAAGAAAACGACAAAAAAATGTCACGCCCCAGGAAGCGGCAAAGAAAGTGTTGTTTAAAAAAGTGGAAACAATCAAAGAGAGTGATGAGTAGGAGCCGATGGTGCAAGGTAGTGCACAGTCAGAAAAACATTCAAACAAATGAAAAAGAACAGAGTTGTGATAAATTTTACACAACTTCAAAACCCACATTACACATTTTTATACAAACAGTGGCCTCTCTTGTATTAAAACTATAGGGTAACAGTGTTATCTAGCTATCCTGCCTTGTGTGGCAGGACCAACTCCATACTATGCCTGCATTGCTTAATAGTACCATGGTTCTATGGTCTCTATGGCCATCGACCTGTCTGCAGGGGCGTCTGCGTCAGCAGGCGTTTGGTGGGTTGCGACACCACGTACACGAGCACGTGAGGGTGGACCCTCCCGCGCGTAGTAGTGCGCGGCTTAGCCATGTCTGGGGAAAAGGGGATCGGGGGGGTTGAGCCGACTCCGGGTGTTCGGACCTTTAAGGCCCCCCGGCGGAGGCAACACGCCTCTTTGGCCTCTGCTTATCACAGACGGCACCTCCAGACTGACCCACCTGGAGGAAATCGACAGTAGCCTTTTGCTGTCATCTTCAATCTTTTTTCTTTCCATCTCGCCTTTTCATCTTTCCTGTCTTCTTTTCAATTCTTCTCACTTGTGAATTTCTGGGCGGCAAGGGTTAGACTGGTGTACCTATCAAACCTTGGGTATTTTATATTAGGTTATAGCGGCGATGCATGGCTGGCGCCTGCAAGTATGCCAACCTTGTAGTGTCCCCTTGTTGGGCTCGGTGGTGGGTGGGTACCATTGCCGCCGAATTTTCCAATGCTATATGCCAAACGATTTTCCACCACTACCTGATCGCTCTCTGAAAAGTGGGCGCACCGATAAAACATTCACTTTCTTTATGCAGACGAAACAGTCCTTTCCCAAGTACCACGTTTTACAGTCAGCACTATAATAATACAGTCCGAATGATTTTACCATTTCTTGTAGCAAAATGTATCCCGTAAGCAATCGGCCAGGCTATAAAGTAACAAAGATGGGAAGCGGCGAACTTTTTCTCGAAGTCCGCGGCAAACTACAATATGACAAACCAAAAACTTGTGACGTTTGGAGACATTTCCGTGTCTGTGGGCCCACACAGGTCGATGAACACAGTGCACGGTGTCATCTCGGAAGATGGCCTCCTCGAACTGAGTGAAAGCGAACTACTTGAAGGATGGCAATACCAGAACGTAGTCAAGGTGCTGAGGATAACACTAAGGCTAGGTGACAAGCAAATGCCTACTAAGCCTAATATCATTACTTTCGGAACCAGCAACCTACCAGAATCAATCGAAGCCGGCTACTGCTAGCTTCGTGAGAGACCATACATCCCAAATCCGCGTCGAAGCTTGAAGTGTCAGCGTTTTGGGCATGAGTCGCAAAGCTGCCGAGGGCGCGCTACGTGTGCGAAGTGTAGTTCCACTGAACACGCTTCAGATATCTGCACTTCAGCAACCTGCTGTGCCAACTGTGAAGGAGATCATCCCGCCTACGCGTGATCGTGCCCCTCAGTGAAAAAAGAGAAACCAATGATAGAACTGAAAGTCAAACTAAACTTATTTTTCCCAGTGGCATGTAAGTGTTTCTCTCCCCAAAATCAGTCCAGTCCTTCATACACCGATGTGGCACGCCATAAGCCCCCCCCCCCCCCCCCCTGGCTGGAGGAGCCAGCACTGTTCCACCCCCTACCAAGGAGGGCTAACCGACTCGCGAGCCGGCCAAACCCAGGGCCACTGCCCGTGCTGATAGGCCCGAAACCCCCGCGATTGGCCCCGCTGAGCTGGCATTATCCACCGCCTCAGACGAGGTGATGAACCAAGAAAAACACAGGAGTCTCACGCGCCCAAAGAACAGCGCAGCTTCCTTGAGTGCACCGCGAAGAACGGAAAACCCCGCATCACGGGGGCCTCGAAAGGTCTCGTGAGCTTCCTTATTTCTCTTGCCACACGCCACAAAACACTTCCAATATGGCTACAGAGATAATGCATTGGAATGTGAGAGGTGTACTCCACAATCTGGACCCCATAAAGGAACTGCTACACAAGTTTAATCGACGGGTGCTCTGTGTGCAAGGGACACCTAAATACTACAAATACGCGTACAAAGTTTCTGCAGCAATATGCCATTTACCGTAAAAACCACAACGGCGCTTTCGTCTCATCGGGCGGTGTTGCCATAATAGTTGATAAGGGTATCGCCTGCCCGCATTTGCCGATGCAAACGCCCCTTTAGGCAGTTACAGTCAAAGCAGTGCTTTTTGATAAGCTGTTGACAATTACTTCCTTATAAGCGTACACCCCCCACCTCCTACTATTAACTCTCCAGAACAGAGTTTGAAAGCTTTATTGCAAAGCTTCCGGAGCCCTATATCATCGTTGGAGACTTAAATGCACATAATACATTGTGGGGCGTCTCCCGATGTGATGCCAGAGAGCTCCGAATAGAAATCTTCCTGTTATCTACAGGCGCGTGTTTGTTTAATAAGAAAGAACCAACCTTCTACAGCGTCGCAAACAAAACATTTCCATACATAGATTTAAGCATTGCATCGAGTACAGTCGTGCCATACTTGGAATAAAAGGTTAAGAATCCATGCGGGAGTGACCGTTTTCCGATTATTTTAATATTAAGAAAACAAGACGAGTGTTCATCTGATGCGCCCCCGTCGAAAGTCGACTCAGCGGACTGGCAGCGATACAGACAGTTGACATATTTGACCTGGAATAACATTCGTATACTTAGTATTGACGATGCAGTTGCACATTTAACAGCATTTATTGTCGATTCAGCGTTGATATGTATCTCGCAAACAAATGGATCGCCTTCTAAATGACGTGTTACCTGGTGAAACGATGAATGTAGGGAAGCGTGAAAGAAACAAAATAAGACTTGGTATCCCCTCCGTAATTCTCCAACTAAAGAAAACCTTATCAGCTTTGAGAAAATAAAGTCTGAAGGTAGATGAACGCGCCACCGTGCCAAAAGGGAAAGCTGGCAAAAATACATCTCCTTCATTCATTCCTATACAGATGAAAGAAACGTCTGGAACAGGCTTAACAAAATAAAAGGTTGCAAAACTCATCCTCTACCTTTAGTAAATACACAATGAGACACTCTTGAGGACCAGGCTGATTGTCTAGGAGCACATTTGGAGCACACTTCCAGTATATCCCATCACACAGACACATTTCTAAGATGCCAGCGACAAGCAGAGTGACAGCTTCTGGGTCGGAAAGGCGCAGCCACTGAAGTAGACAACCGTTCATTTAGCATGGCGCAGTTTAAGACTTCACTGAATTGTTGTAACAAGTGTCCGCCCCAGGAAGTGACAGAATACTATATGAAATGATAAAACACTTACACCCTGAAACCCACAGAGCACTACCATAGAGAAAGAAATTCAACAAGAGGGGACACTCGGCAAAAACTGGCAACAGGAAACACGCCACCATACGTCACGCTATAGTACTGATGCCAAACGTTAGCTGCAGCGAGCATCGAAAAAAAGAAAGTGAAATTAGGTTAACAGACATTGATTTATTTTTTAAAATTCTTTGCCGCAACAACTAAAACGTTTTGCGTATAAGTGAACTTAAACTTTGCGACTGATTTTCCTTGCGTTACCTAGCGACAGGCCAATGACATGCCATATGCATCCGTCATCCGCCAGAGACTCCCCCGAGGTGAGCGAGGGCGGCTGCGCGCGCGTTTGAGTGCTCGCCCGCGGCAACCCGTCTGTCTCCTTTTTTTTAATGTAGCCTGGATTCTTGTGCTCCCGGCGTATTCTTGCGTTCCTTCTGCACTGGGACAAGACACCACTGCACTATTGGACTACGGCAAGGTGAGAAATTTTGTTTCACAGTCTACGACGCAATTAGGTTTACGGCACGGGACCGAGTCTTAAGACGCAATTAGCGAAAAACAGCTCGCCCGTCCTGGCGCAGTTAATTTGAATAAATTAATCGTACTGGGACATGTTTCCGGCGCTTCCTAGGGGATTATTGTAACTTATTTCGGTTCTGTTGAGGCACACTCTCCACGCAGCGCGCTGTGACGCAGTTAGCAATAACCTGCTCGGCCGCGGTGACGAAGTTAGTTTGGCGTGTAATGAATCTTAGAGGGACAAGTTTGTGACATTTTTTGTGGCGCCGCAACAACATACACCTTCTTTAAGGTCGCGTCACATATGTCGCGAAGCTTCGGACGATAAGCGGTTCAGAACCAATTGTCACCGACATCCGCAAGGGTTGTTATGGGAGCCGCGATTGAAGCGCGACTATGTTTGGAGGGAATAAACACTGGGAAAGAAAGAAGCGTTTTTTAATATAAAGCGATACGCCGTTATATTCATTCAACGAAAATAAAATTACTAATCCATTTTATATACGCATGGCGAGCAAAGAAGACGCAACTCTATTTTACCTGATCATTATAAATACGTACAGTTTTTCAGCGCCCACCATGAGAGCGCCCATCGATTGCGGCGGGCGTTGACGCCGCTATCACTTGCAATCTAATGCAGCTCTTGGAGTGCGTGGAAAGGCGCGCTCGTAAAGCTCACCTGTTAAAATACGCCCCTATCACATGTGTTGTTTTGCATGTCGACGTTTGTCTGAATTAGGTGACGCGGGTAGTTTTATTGTTTCTTAACCTGTTCAGTCAAAAGTAATGAGTTGAGACCGCCAGATAATTGTTTATTTAGTTCTTTTCGTGGGACAGCGCTCGCCGACGGGCTTGGCGTCCGACGAAAGGACGAGCACTCTACGCTCAAAGCGTTCGTTGACCTCCAAGGAAAGTATCTTCTGTACAGCGATGCGATTTCGACACCCGTACGGCTGATCTTTTCCTGCATCGCTTTCTGCGCTGAAATCTCAAAATGCCCATAAGTCGAATGGCGGAGCATTGGAATATACAGCTACAATGGCAGGCCTCCGAAAGAAAATTTCGCACCTTTGAGAACAAAATGACGTCACTTCTGTTTTGAACAGATATGACGTCAAATTATTTTTTATTCCGCCGGAAGTGTTCTCTCTTCACAGAGATGGCGCTAAGCCCCATGAACCGCTGATTAACCGCCATGTATTGAACGTATGGACTTCTATGGAAGCTTCGCTACCAGGTATATTTACCTTGTATTTACCTTGCCTTCTTTCGGTACTCACGCCTGTAGAAAACGCGATGGGTGATTGCCAAGAGTGATAACATGGGAATGTGTAGCTGGCACCGGCAGAACGCGCCAAAGATAACGCCGAGGAACATATCAGAAATTGTAATTAGAAAATTCCGTCTTCTAAAAGACTGAAAACAGGCTTTTCACCCACGCATAGGTCTTGGGTGCATGTTGCGTCCGTCTCTGTGTATGTAGCGTACCGTCGCGTCGCCCGAGGCCAAGTTTTGGAAACGCGAAGTCGCCCGTATATTTGTGCTGTTAAAGTGCAGAAAATAATGCCTGGAAATGGGCGAATGCTTGGAAATCAGATGTTTTCATATTTTATGGTATTGTTTTGGATGAGTCGGGTATTTTCTACTCCATGTATCTAAAAGCGAATTACTTTTGTTTGTAAGGCCACCAATTTACCACTTTCGCACGTTTAGCCTGTACACGCAGTATTTCTATATGTAAATGCCAAATGACACGTGCTTGTAACATGCTGTTACATGCATGTAAATGTAACATGCTTGTAATTTACCTTTTTTCAGATAACGCCGTCCGGTGGAGCTTCATACGGGAACTGCTGCTTACCTGGGGTCACAATGTTGGATGAACGCACAAAAAGTGCGGAACGAGCTTTTATTTAGGGCAAAATAAATATTTCCTCATTTCACAAGGAGTCTTGCGTCTACTTTGTGAAATTGCACGTGGCACAGATTCGATGGGAGTTGACACGATCGTTAGCAATCATTTTTACTAAACAAACTGATTCCGCACGAAGACCGTGCGTGGTCGGGCATAAAAAAAAGAGCGCAGCCGGCATGCTAGATAGCGTTCAAAATGCGCACTCCCAAAACCGAAAACGAAAGTGATTGATGCCGACTGCTTAGCGCACCGCCGTTAATTCGGTCGCTGGGCTGTATGCCAGTGTTCTCTTGTTGAATTGCTTTATCTATGGCACTACTGTCACTCTTTAACTCCATGTTCTCTGCCGCCTATATTCCGTCCGCCTGGAAAGAAGCAATCGTAATTCCTATTCTCAAAGAGAGCAAGGACCCTTCCTCGGCCAGTACTTATAGGCCTATAGCTTTTACAAGTTGTATATGCAAACTGTTTGATAAAATGATTAACCACCACCTCATACATTTTCTTGAAAGCAACGAAATACTGGATCCCTTACAGTGTGCTTTCAGGGAAGGTACATCCACAACAGATCACCTTGTCCGCAACGAGTAAAATATCCGTGATGCCTTTGTGCACAAACAGTTTTCCTTACAGTATCTTTAGACCTGGAGAAGGCATACGACACAACTTGACGTTTTCGAATTCTCCGTGACCTGGCTGGAATTGGGAGTTCGAGGCAATATACTAAATTTCATTCAGAGCTACCTTTCTTAACGCACGTTCCGTGTTAGCGTTGCTAACGTCCTATCTGGACTATTTATGCAGGAGGATGGCGTACCGCAAGGTGGTGTGCTGAGATGTACTTTATTTATTGTCAAAATGATCTCGCTCCACGCTGCCGTACCACGTACAATGTTTTATTCTGTATACGTTTATGACATCCAATTGGGTTATAAATCATACAATCTTAGTATCTACAAGCGACAAGTACAGCTTGTCCTAAATAAATTGTCCAAGTAGCGGATGAGAGTGGTTTCAAACTAAACCCCCCCAAAACTACGTGCGTGATCTTCTCCAACAAGAGAGGTGTACTACCAGATCCCGCTATATGTCTTCATGGAGAACTACTATGTGTAAGCTCCGAACATTAACTCTTAGAAATTATCTTAGACAATAAACTAACCTTTATCTCCCATATGAAGTATTTCAAAGCGAAGTGCCTCTAGACTATGAACCTCTTGAAGCTCTTGTCACGGAGATCCTGGGGAAGCGACAGGGGATGCCCCATAAGCTTGTATAAAAGTCTAATACTATCACGCCTTGACTACAGATCCATAATCTAGAAATTCTGCTACGCCTGGTGCATTGAGAATGCTAGATCTTCTCCACCACTTGGGTATCCGCCTTGCTACAGGCGCCTTCCGGACAAGTCCTGTACAAAGCCTGTACGTTGAGTGTAATGAATGGTCTCTACACTTTCAGAGGCCATATTTAAGCTGAAGCAGCTAACGAGCACCTGAAGCACACATACACTTATATTTTCTTGAAGTTCACGATAAATATTCCTCTGATTTTTTATACAGACGCTTCAAAGTCTCCTACTGGTGTTGCTTACGCAGCTCAAGGACCATCGTCTTTACTATCCGGTACACTTAATCCATATACCAGTATTTTTACGGCCGAAGCATACGCGATCCTCTTTGCTTCTTTGAATATTTATCGTGAACTTCAAGAAAATATAATCTAATTATATTTTCTTGAAGTTCACGATAAATATTCCTTTGATTTTTTATACAGACGCTTCAAAGTCTCCTGCTGGTGTTGCGTACGCAGCTCAAGGGCCATCGTCTTTACTATCCGGTACACTTAATCCATATACCAGTATTTTTACGGCCGAAGCATACGCGATCCTCTTTGCAGTTAAACACATAACGCAAACGAATCTCACTAGGGCTATTGTGCTCACGGACTCGTTGAGTGAAGTCCGAGCACTAATGCGTTTACGAAAACATAAAAACACTTTCTTTACCAACTATATGCATTGCTATGCTCGGCTGATATGGGCAAACAAGTCATCATCCTATGCTGGGTACCTGGACACAGTGGCATAAAAGGCAACAAAGATGCTGACGAGAACGCCACTTCTGTAGTTTTTAGCGACACTGAGATAAACGTACCCATTCCAGCCAGAGATTTTAAACCATACTTACGGCATAAGCTAAAGAGGCACTGTCAGAAATGGTGGGACACCCAGGTATCCAAGAAGTTACACCTGATAAAACGTAAATTAGGCTACTGGATCTCGCAGAAAACAGCACGATACAAGGAAGTGCTACTCTGTCAAATAAGAATAGGTCATACCTTCAGCACTCACTCTTACCTACTGACTGGAAGTTATCCTCCATCATGTCGAAGGTTTGGCGACATCCTTACAGTGCTATATGAGCTCGTCCAGTGCAGAGAATTAGAAACTCAGCGTAAAAAGTACTTCCATTCTGCGCATCGTCTGCATATTCCACTTCACCCATCATTTTTTCGAAGTCACGAACCGCTTTTCAACCTGGAAACAGTTTTTAGATTTTTAGATGAAGTTAACGTCTCATAAATAATTTGGCCGGGTCATGTCTAGCACAGCCTCGAGTTCGAGACTGTAACTGCAGTGACATAAGTTCTTATAGCACGTGCCTCTCAGCTCTCTACTTCAAGAGCCCTCTGAAGGCAGTACTTGTATCTTATTAGATCACCTTTCATAGTGAAACTTTTATGCTGCTAGTCATTGTCATTATATTTTACGCAGTTTACAGCGAGCCAATCTTAGGCCTCTCTACAGCTACAGTACGTTTGCATCTGAATTTATACATTTCATACCTGATACATAAACAATTCGCTACCATATCTCATCGCTGGCCCTTGCGCCATTAAACGCCACACATCAATCTATCAGCTGCCCTCGACTATGTTTCCCTCCCCTTGGCTAACATTCTTTTAAAATAAGAGTGCCAATTAACTGCTATTTCCATAGCATGACCTGTCCAACTCCACTTCTGTTACTTTCAACTAGTTATCAGCTACACTCATTTGCTATCTAATAAGTGTTGTATAGTTCTTGTCTCATAATAATAAACCTGCCATAATCTAATTCACCACGCATTGCACGGGGCTGTTTGTTTTCAAATTTCCTTTTTTCTACCAAGTTTCAACCCTGCAGCTTAGTACTGGTAGAATACACTGATTGTGTACTTATCTATTCTTGGATAACAGAGAGGTGAGCTGGGCTCTTCAATCCATTATATTTTGGTGTTATGCTCATTATCCAGGTTCCCTATGACTACTTGGCCCAGGCAAACTTACCTCTTGAAAAGGTTCGAGAGGCTGTTTACCAACCAAAGTGTCATCGCAAAGAAAACGGCAGTAAAGGATTATGGCACCAAAAAGAGAAAGATGCCCATTTGAAAAAGCACATGGCTGCATGAGCGGCGCATGCAGACGGGCTTCCGAACATAAGACGTGTCAGCACTGTGTCCAGCAACATCGACAGACGCTTTTATGTGCTGATCTGGGTCCCACCTTTACAGTTGATGTCACCTGAGGACGTCGCTTGGCAAGGAGTGACCACTGTTGACAACCGCGACCAACACTGGACTTCCCATCTGGCCTGTCTATAGCCGACGGATAAGTGCCAGGATTTCATGAGACATGTCAGCGAGCATGGCATGTTAAACATCGTAGACTCCTCCGGGTGATAATGGTCAATCTACTTTAACAGTACTCATTCTGTAATCATATTCAATACAGCATGCTCTTATCCTGTTAAGAATTTTGAATATTCGTATAATAGTGCTGCCCCTGTAAGCATTTATAACATGATGTAAAGATAATTATTTATTGCGTTTCCTCTGTATTCACTGTAGTCTCTCTCTCTCACGGCCACTCGATGAAAGCATACATGAGTGTACCTTCTGTATCCTTTCATCGAGCGGCCGTGAGAAAGAGAGAGAGAGTAAAATGAATACAGAGGAAATTCAATAAATAATTATTGCGATAAATAAGTTGCTGCGACTGTTCCAGGATAGTTCTGCGGGAAGGCACTGACCAGCATTGTGGAATGAATTTGTTGGGTGTGTTCGATTAAGTTTCTGTCATGCCTGCACATGGTACAGTACAGTATAAAAACTGTGATACAGTATAAAAACTTTGGAGGCCTTCATGGAAATGTGTTGTATAAGGGTGCCATGCCATAAAGCTGCTGTGTGGCACAAGTGCAACAAAAGGGCTATTTGTCTGGTGCCACCGCTTTCCATGTGACTTAATAAGAACAGCACATTGCAGCACAACTAAAAAATTTCTCAGCATGGTACACGTGGCAAAGAATGCAGATAGAAACTGTGTGAAAAGTCTTTGGCAAGTTAGGATCACTTTATCGATACAGATTACGAAAAGAGAATGAAGCTGACGATAGTGCTTTCAGCTGCAGCGTAAGGAAGCTGGTGTCCTTTTTTACGTTTGAACAAAAAGTAAAGCAGCTAAATGCAGAAGATTAGAGGAACCTTCAAAAGTTAGGACACCGCATTTGTGTGATGGCGACGAACCGCCGGACATTGTTGGGTGCTCTGAAGGCATTCGAAATAACACTCAACTTAGCGCAACAGTTAAATCAGAGGAAAATGGAGCACCGGTCCTACCCAACGCTGCGATAAGTGCAAAGAATGAAGCTGAATGCATTTTTTGTTGCCCACTTGAGCTTTCGCAAGTCCACTTGTTCCCAAGACTGCTCTGCACTTCTGATATGTCTTGTTCTATATACGTTGCACAGAAAATTCGTGCAGTGACAAAATTGATCAAGCAGTGGGGTGTGCCCATCAGAGTCATATATTTTATCATCCGAAGATTTGGGAGAAACCCTACAAAAACTCACACTGGGTAACTTGACTTAGTCTGGGGCTTTTCAGTACACTGCATATATATAGTAAAAGTACAATCAACGACCGTCAACTGTGGTTTTGCCCTTCTCCCTCCTACTGTCTGACAGTAACGTTGTCGACCGTAGACGGCCGACGCGTCAGGTGCAATAAACTCGCGAAAGTGATCGTTCGAAAAAGCCGCTCATGCCTTCGCAGCGTGTACCAATGTCCAACATCGCGGGCGTTTTCTCGCACTTTTTCCCGGGAGTTAGTTTAGGTACTACCTTCTCTCAAACCATACGTTCATCAACCCATCAATCGCAGCGGAGATTTTCCGTGCCGCTTGCTATCTGGGAGGGGCCAATCATGTTTTCAGTAAAAACATGGTCGTATTCTGGCAAAGGTCTGTGCACCCACAGCCAGCTGGTCTGCATGCTACCCAATTGCATTAGACAAAGGCATCTGGGTGTCCACCATGCCAGCGACAACGACAAAGGCTAAACGAATATGGGCTCTCTGTACTGGCCAGAGCGAGGCAGGCCATGTCAAAAATGTTTTCTGACAGCCTCCACAAGATAATAGCAGCTCAGGCAGGCCAACCTGACCTACTGAAACTTCCCAAACGTTCCATAACCACTTACAACGGGCAACACACTATTTCCATCCGAACATTTAATGTATTTGCTTTGTATGGTTCTCTTGAAGTCAGTGAGTACCAGCAGCCCAGCAAAGGCATGTCTCGCGGCGCAGTTCGTAATATGCAAGTAGAAACAGCTGAATCACTAGTGGAACCATTGCACTCGGAAGGAGCCACGATACGAGCAGCATGCCCCGCGGGTGTAAGCCCAATGACGCTGCTCCCTTTACCGACGCCTAGGCGTCATTGTATTGTGAAGTGCTGCAGCTGGCGGAGGCCTCTGTCACCGTGCGTACCCAGAATGTGGGTGTGCTTTCGATGCCACGGGACAGGTTACAAAATAGGCAATCATGCGCCCACCTGTTTCCACAAAGTGGGGCACGGAACATGAACCTGAAGACTGTCCACCCCCCCCCCCTACGGCTCCTCATTGTACGTTTACTGCGAAGAAGGACACCTTGCCCGAAATACTCCAAAAAGGCTTGTTGTAAAAATGAACTGAAGAAGCACACGGAGCAGTGGCCGCGTAGCCGATCACTGCACAGTCGTCCTCCAGCTCCCATGAATGCGAATACGCCAGACGAGAATCAAGTGACCATGCTGCACAGTACAGACAGAACAAGCTGCTATACATGAGCTATACACAAGCAGTGTCTGAATAATCAAAATGGAAACTTGGCCACCGCAGTACATTGAGACATCGCACTGAAACTATGGAATATTTCAAACTGAGAGTGACCTTAGTAGACGTACCGCATCAAACAGAGCAGCTAGACAAGCAACAAGCTGCTCTCTGCACGCCTCCTTGCACTTGAAAATGAGCAGCACGGGAAGAAGTGGACCACAAGCTGCAGGAGAAAGCCCGAAGAGGTAGGGAAAGTAGGCAGCGCCTGCAGTCAGCCACGCCGGAGCCTAGAAATTCTCATAGTAGATGCACATCCTGGAAGTCTGCTTCTTCGGTCCACAAAAAAGTGAAACACAGCAGGAAGCCGCAACAGAAGAGGCTGCGCCAGTCAACAGCTACCATGAGGGCTGTGCTCCCTGAAGATAAATTGTGCACAAGAAAATGATAATTGAAGGAGCTATGTCACTTCTGTTAGCTAAGCTCGAACAGGTTCTCATAGAACAAGGCGAAATAGCTAAAGCTTCAGATTCAGCAGCAGTAACAATGCCAGCAGCAACAACAGATGATGGCAGTGTGCATGGATTAGCATGGAAAACTCCTCCAAATCCTCATTCAATAATCGGAGTCATCTTCGCTCAATTTTTTCATGAGATTCTGAGACTGCGAAATCCACAACACCAATACCCTACTGCTAGCCTCCCTCAAACGTTACAGACGGCCGCTACTACATGGCGAAAGCTGCTGCTGGAGTGCTAGTATGACCTAATGCATGCGATCCAATATTGCAACCCATTGAAATAGCTGACTTAATGGTCAGCTATTTTAGCAAGAGGGCCAACCCGTCGTCCTGCTACTCCAGGAAAACAGGCACAACGCCAGACATACAAGGGTACAAAGGCTAACTCCAAGCGACTATAGAGCATCGGGTAGAGTGAGGAGAGGCATCAATAGAGCAGGCTCAAATGGCCAGATTTCCTTGCGTAGACGCTCCACACATATAATTGAACATTATTCTGTACTGCACCTCTTATGAAAAAGTTGCAGCGGTGTGCTGCAGGCTAAGGTAGTGGAAGGAAGCCGTTTTGACATTTGTCTGTCTCTGTCCCAAAACCAACCACCGCCCTCAAGGAGATTTCACTTGGCTTTGACATCTGAAAATTCACTTTCCCCAGCACAGAATACTCAGTGGAGGTGACTTCCGTGCACAATACTCACATTGGGGATACACAGACGCATAGCCAAGAGGATGCCACCTTCAAGAAGCAAACACCGCAGACATTAAGTTAGCAAATGACTGCAACTATCCCAATGCCACACCCGCCACTCAAACCACAAGGACAGTACACGGATCTAACCTGGGCGACTGCAAGCCTTCGTTCAGAGTGTCAGTGCAATTGTGACCCGAGAAGCAGGGACCATTATCTGATCTAGATAACACTTCAAGTGTAGGTGAAAATGTGCCACATTTTCAAAACCATGACTGCAGGCTGGGAGAATTTCCGTGACTCACTTGAATCTGCAGAATATGAAGGCGTTCAAGAATCGCTAGCAACAGTGTAAGGATCGACATGCGAACAGAGCTTACTGGAGTAATATCCAACGCTAACAAGCACCTGCTGCAACTTTGGGGCGAGCAAGCCAAGCTGCGTACTGCATACTTAAATTGTGGCCACAAGCAACAAGCCCTGATCAATGTTCTACACAAGACTGAGCAGGCGAGACGTTGTGCTAAGCAACTCACCGGAGACCAGTGGAAGGACCGCTGCACGTTATTTGCACACATAGCTCTCAGTAAGCTGTAACACACATTCGGGACTATAACAGAATGAACTAAAAACTCTAATACAATTTAAAACACGACGTTCAATCTACAGTGTACATCTGTGGAATTTGAAGAACAAGCAGCAGATGCTTTTCCCATCCACCTTACAGCAACCGACCGTCCCCAGATTTATATGCACCTTAATCACCATTTGCCGAGGAATGAATCGAAAGCCTCTTTACGATGGCAGAACCTGTTTCTGCTTTCGAGCATGCCAACACTTAAAGCGCACTTGGCAAAGATGGAGTTACTTGGCAGATCTTGAGGAATCTTCCCGAAATTAGAAAGCAAGCACTACTGCTGGTAATCAATGAAATCTGGAATATTGGTGAATTCCCCATGTAGTGGAAACACTCGATGGTGATGCCATTACCGAAACCAGGCAAGAAACCAAACACTATAGCCAACCTTCGACCAATCTCATTCACATCGGCAGCATGCAAATTGCTTGAACAAATGTTCCTCGAAAGAGGGGCTGAACTACCATCTAAGAAAGAGGACTGTTTCCCCCTGTGCCAGATTGGTTTCTGACCCAACTTTGATTTATGCGACCATAGCTTCTTTCTGCATGAAAGCACCACCAATACCAGCCACTGCGGAAGAAAGGTACCTAGGATCCTAGTCACAGTAGACAAGATGGATGTTCAACACAGTCTGCAACGAGGCGGTACTGGTGGCTTTTAGTGAAGCCTGCCGTTGTTAGGGTTGCCAGTGTTGTTATAACCTTCTTATGCCACCGGACGTTTCAAATATGAAGTGGCACTAAACAGCCATGGACTTTTACCAACTGCACAGCCGGAAATGCACGTAAAGCCTGGACCGCCACACTTGATTGCAGGAGTGATTTGCTGCAGAGATAAGAAGGTGACTTAACAGTTGCTTATTAGATATACCAAGTGCAAGTACGTGCAGTGCGCAATACCAGTTAGGCCGAAACAAATGCATTTACTCCTAACCAATTAGAAAAGCTGAATATTTTCTTTTTCTTTTTTGTCTGCAGGATGCCACTCACGTGCTTTGGGTAAGTATGCACAGGATTGTATAAAGCTGCATAGGTGAAATTGGACGACTAGATACTTCTGTTCAGCCTAATGTTTTTCTTGGCTAAGTTCTTGCTCCTTGAACTCATTCAAGGTCATTAACTGCAGCACAAAAGTAATGGAGCACTAGCAGAAGAGCAAAGGCATGTAATGTGCTTGTCTCAATTCTTGGGCTTGTGCCATCTGTTTTACAGTAGTAGCGGCTGTAACAGCCTTGATTGTTCTAATGTCTGCTGGGGTTGTCGCTGGATTTCCCAAATTTCTTGCGAGAAAATTGCAAATAAAAGGATTCTCATGGTGCTGTGAGTATTCAAACTTGCAACCGAAAGGTTGGCAGTCCATAATTCTACATCTAAGCCACTCTGCTGAAGCTACAGCCGTGGCGAATAATGATCCTGGAGAGCGCGATCCAACAGGTGCCATGATTGGCTAACACCTGTTCAATATTTGTGTACTGTATATAGAGCTGGCGTTCACGCCTTCATGTTGTGGCACGCTACCGTCCCACTTGTGGAGGCAGTCCTATGCTAAATTTTCTTACACGTAATGACAATGATCGGATGTGTCTGCTTAGTCTTCATTATTCTTTTTCCAGTGCTTGGCTTCTCATGCTTACTGTATGGAACTGCTGAGGTCTTGTTTTCCCCAAGGAAAGAGTGAGGCCTAGTGATGGGGTAGCCCAAATTTATATTTGAGAAAATCAGAACGAATTCAGCATTAACAAGTTAATGGTTGTTTTGGTAGAGACCAGTGACCAAGTCTGGATGTGAAAGAGGAGCAAGAAAAGCCGAGTCTTTCCACTTCATCACTGGGAGGCATAACGTCCACAAACAAATATGACTCACACTGATTTTGCGTCTCAAAAGGAGATTACTCACTTGCATCGACAAGTGTTCACTCCAACAGACACCGCATCAAGCAGGCTTACTGTGCATTACATTTCACCAGCTATTACGAGCAAAACTGCAATTTTCTTTATGCCACAACTTGCCCAATTCTGTGTTTTGCAATATCATGTTTGCAGCAGTGCTCTTAAGGTGCCTAAATACTTGTGAATAGTAGTAGAGAACAAAAAATAAAGAAAGAAAGCAGTGGCTTTTCGTGCGCATACTATGCATACACCTGCTGTTGCGACGGCCATTTTTCCCTGTCTGCTAAACCATTTTAAACAAGAGAAGCATATACACAATTATTGTGCAAGATCAGAGAACAACCAAACCAGAGGTGTCCTTGGTAAGCGAGGTAACCTTGCTATCAGGCTCTCTTTCCTCTAAAGCTGTGCAGGCTCATTACTTAAAAGTGACGAGACAGTTGGACAATTTAAATTTTATTCATTTCAGAAATTAGCTAAACATTTTTGGGTTGTTTGTTCTGTAAGGAAGATGACGAACGATGACGCAGAGTCAGCAGCATCGGCAGCATCAAGCGCGCAGCAGAAGCTCGAGCGAGAGGACTGTGCTCGGTGCATCCTACGACCCGCTGTCGCTACGAACCCCAATAAATCCCCTTTATAAGTGGTGGAGGTGCTGGGTAACGTTCCACTCTACCATCGTGGAACTTCGTTCGCGGACGCTACCCTCTGCCATGCCGGACGCCGACCAGCAGACTCTTCCATCGCCACCCGTCCCTTGCGCTGGCACCGTTCGCCAGCGGGAACCTCCCATCTTCAGCGGAACCGACGACAACGACGTTGAAGAGTGGCTGTCATCTTATGAACGGGTGAGCGTTCACAACAAATGGAATGACTCGGACAAGCTGGCTTACGTATCCTTCTATCTTGCGGGCGTCGCCAGTCTCTGGTTCAGGAATCATGAGAGGGATATCCGAACGTGGTCGGCGTTCAAGACGTCGATTACCGCAGTATTTGACCGACCCGCCGTCAGGATACTCCGAGCCGAGCAGCGTTTGCGTACACGCGCACAGGACACGGGTGAGACGTTCACCAGCTATATAGAAGACGTCCTCGATTTGTGCAGGCGCGTGAACGCTGCCATGACGGAAGCGGAAAAGATTAAGCACGTCATGAAGGGCATCGATGATGACGCGTTCCAGATGCTTCTGGCCAAGGACCCGCGCACTGTTGGCGACGTTATCAGCTTGTGCCAGAGCTATGATGAATTGCGAAAGCAGCGAGCTCTGACAAGGCGACATCCCACACCTAATGCGGCGTCACTCTGCAGCCTGACCACCGGCCCCGAACAAGCCTCCTTGATAGCCCAAATCAAAGATTTCGTCCGCGAAGAAGTCGCACGACAGCTGTCTCTGGTGTCCATCACTCCGGAGTCTGCCAGCACTTTGCCGTCTCCTCTCCGTAATGTGATCCATGAAGAGGTCACGAAAGCGCTGCCAGCTGTTCACCAGCAGGATGCCATGGCTACACCGTTAACTTATGCTGCGGTTGCTGCAATGGCCCCTCGCAGTGCGCCCGTACCACGTTTCCAGCAGCCTGTGCACCGCCTTCCTCCTGCCGCTCCCTGGGCCAGCACTGCCGTCGCTAACCCGTGGCGTACGCCGGACAATCGCCCTATATGCTTTGCATGTAGGTATCCCGGTCACGTCGCAAGGTTCTGCCGCCGCCGATCGCAGGCGTTCGATGACGATCGACGAGCGTCCTATGTGCCGCCCGATCCAAATGTGCCTTACGGACCCTTCGATCCATCACCACCTCGCTCCCAGACTGATCGCCGTCCTCGCTTCGAACGCTTCCGGTCACCCTCCCCACGTCGCCGATCGCTTTCTCCTATGCGTCAGCGACCCGTCTCTAACGAAGAGGGAAACTAGACGACGCAGTTCCTGAGGCAAGAACTGCGCAAGTGTCGACATGCCGAAGTCCTCTTCCTTTACCTGCCAATGTCATTGATGTGTTTGTCGAAGATGTCGCTACAGTCGCCCTCGTCGATACCGGTGCCGCTATTTCAGTTATGGATGCCAGGTTTTGCCGCTTGCTTGGTAAAGTGACGACGTCTCTGTCTGGATTGTCGCTTCGAACGGCAAGTGCTCAACCCATTCGCGCTACCGCTGCTTGTACAGCCCGTGTAACCATACAGGACGTTTTATACACGATTGAGTTCATAGTTCTTTCATCGTGCTCCCACGCCGTTATTCTAGGATGGGATTTTCTCTCACGCCACAATGCCATCATAAATTGCACTCGGGCTGAGATTGAACTTTCCCACCTTGGTGACCTGGCCTCGGTCGATGCTCATCCTGCCGCTAAACTTCTCGTGCAAGAAGACACCTGTATTCCCCCGTGCTCTTCAGCATTCGTACCGGTCTCGTGTAGTGCTATATCCGACGGGACGGTCTTATTCATGCCCTCTCATCACTTTGTTACCCGAAAAGCGCTTCCTTTGCCCTTTGCAGCTCTTGACCTCGCCGCCGGTGTCAGCACGATGCCCGTTTACAATCATCTTTCGTCGCCGCTATCACTGCTCCGCCGCGAATGCCTTGGTTACGTCGAGTCGGTTGATTCAACCCGAATTGTCTCCGCCCTCAACGAAATGCCTTCTACTGCCGTTCATGCACTGAGTGCCCTCTCCGTAGCCGACTCAGCATGGACAGATGTGTTCAGCCCATTCATCGCCGACGATTTGACACATTCGCAACGATCTCAACTTCTCGCACTCCTTCAGCACTTCCACCGTTCTTTCGACGTTGCGCAAACATCTCTTGGCCGTGCATCGACAGTCGAGCATCACATCGACACTGGCTCTCACTCACCGCTGCGACAAAGACCATATCGCGTGTCTGCTACGGAACGTCGCGTCATTGCAGAACAGGTCGATGACATGCTTCGTCGGGGCGTCATTCAACCTTCACAGAGCCCATGGGCCTCTCCCGTGGTACTCGTCACGAAGAAAGACGGTTCCATCCGCTTCTGTGTTGATTTTCGACGGTTGAACAAGATTACACTGAAGGACGTCTACCCATTACCACGCATCGATGATGCTCTGGACTGTTTGCAGGGAGCCGAGTTCTTTTCTTCGCTGGATTTGCGGTCAGGCTACTGGCAGGTTCCGATGGCAGAGGCCGATCGCCCGAAAACTGCCTTTGTTACACCAGACGGCTTGTATGAATTTACCGTCATGCCTTTCGGACTTTGCAACGCACCTGCTACGTTCGAAAGAATGATGGATAATGTTCTGCGTGGCCTCAAATGGAAAATTTGTCTTTGCTATCTTGACGACATTGTGGTATTCGCCCCTGATTTCGCAACGCACCTGCTCCGCCTCCAGCACGTACTCACTTGCTTGACCAACGCCGGGTTGCAACTTAACCTGAAGAAATGTCGCTTTGCTGTTCGTCAGCTCACAATTTTAGGCCATGTCGTGTCAAAGGAGGGCGTTCGCCCGGATCCCGAGAAGCTACGTGCTGTTACTGCGTTCCCAAAACCTACCACTATCAAAGAGCTACGCAGTTTCATCGGCCTCTGCTCTTACTTTCGGCGATTCGTTCGAAACTTTGCGTCAATTATATCACCTCTCACGCAGCTCCTTGGTGGCTCTAGAGATCTCTCATCATGGTCTCCAGAGTGTGACGACGCCTTCACAACCTTGCGCCGCCTTCTCACGACGCCACCCATTCTTCGCCATTTTGACCCTCAAGCGCCAACCGAACTTCATACTGACGCAAGTGGTGTAGGCCTTGGTGCTGTGTTGGCACAACGTCAACCTGGCCACACAGAATACGTCGTCGCATACGCGAGTCGCACGTTAACCAAGGCGGAGGCCAATTACAGCATAACAGAAAAGGAGTGTTTGGCCATTGTGTGGGCGCTTGGCAAGTTTCGCCCATATTTATACGGCCGATCTTTTGACGTAGTGACCGACCACCACGCACTATGTTGGCTGTCGACGCTAAAAGACCCATCGGGCCGCCTTGCCCGCTGGGCATTGCGAATTCAAGAATATGACATCCGCGTGGTTTACCGTTCCGGGCGAAAGCACTCCGACGCTGACGCGCTATCCCGATCACCGCTTCCCCCGCAGGCCAGTCACGACTCCTCCTGCGAGTGCACATTGTCATCTCTGGACTTTGACACTATCGCCTCTGCACAGCGTGATGATCCCTGGACTGCATCTCTGTTCGACCTTCTCTCGGATACGTCGAAAGTTCCAGCGTCACGAACGCTTCGGCGCCAAGTTCCTCATTTTGCGATTCGAGACCAGCTACTGTATCGCCGCAACTATGCCCCAGAGGGTCGCACATGGTTACTCGTCATTCCGCGAACCTTGCGATCAGAGATTTGCTCCTCGTTCCACGTCGACCCTCAGTGTGGCCACGCGGGAGTCTTCAAGACCTACGAAAGACTTCGACACCGCTATTACTGGCGGGGAATGTACACTTTTGTTCGCAACTTCGTCCGCTCGTGTCATGAGTGCCAACGTCGCAAAGCGCCACCGCACAACTCCGCCGGTGAACTCCAGCCTTTACAATGCCCATCCCGACCCTTTGATCGCGTGGGCATAGATCTCTACGGGCCACTTCCGTTGACTACTACCGGCAACAGGTGGATCATCGTTGCGGTAGACCACTTAACACGTTATGCGGAGACTGCTGCTCTACCAAATGCTACAGCGCAGGAGGTCGCCAATTTTATACTACGCCGTTTTCTCCTTCGTCATGGAGGTCCACGTGAACTTTTGAGCGACAGAGGCCGCACCTTCTTATCTGAAGTCATCGAACAACTGCTTGCTGCATGCGCTATTGTTCATCGTAAATGCACTGCCTATCACCCACAGACTAACGGTACCACGGAACGCTTCAACCGAACTCTTGGTGACATGCTCGCCATGTACGTCTCACCTGATCACTCTAATTGGGACCTAGTTCTTCCGTTTGTCACCTACGCCTACAACACCGCGACTCAGGCCACTACCGGATTCTCACCCTTTTACCTTCTTTACGGCCGTCATCCTTCGCACACAATAGACACCATTCTGCCCTACCGGCCGGACCCATCCGAATGCCTGCCGATCTCGGAAGCAGCCAGACACGCCGAAGAATGTCGCCAGCTGGCCCGCCAATTCACCTCAGACGACCAGAACCGTCAAAAAGCCGTTCACGACGCCCGGAACTCGACTCCCAATTTTCTCCCGGGCGCCCTCGTCTGGTTGTTAGTGCCACACCACACGCCTGGGCTCGCTTCAAAACTCCTTCCGAAGTACGACGGGCCATACCGCGTTCTCGAGAGAACATCACCCGTTAATTACCTGGTTGAGCCGCTCACGCCGCCGTCCGACATGCGACGTCGGAACCGTGAAGTCGTTCACGTTCAGCGCCTCAAGCCATATCACCTTTCCATCGTCCTTCCGGACAACTAAGTCGCCAGGATGGCTCCTTTATTTCCGCGGGGCCCTTGTAAGGAAGATGACGAACGATGACGCAGAGTCAGCAGCATCGGCAGCATCAAGCGCGCAGCAGAAGCTCGAGCGAGAGGACTGTGCTCGGTGCATCCTACGACCCGCTGTCGCTACGAACCCCAATAAATCCCCTTTATAGTTCTTGTTTTCGGACTCGGCAAATTGCACTTAAACAGGGGCGTCGGAACTCTCATTTGCAAATGAGGGAGCATGGCTCCCTCTAATGAGGAAGCATGGATAAAATTTGTTCTTCTAATTCTTACGGGCCTCGCGTCGTCAGCAACATCCGAGCGATCCTTCTGTGTCCAGCGACGTATGAATCCGTGCTTTCGAAGCACAATGTCGCAGGAAAGGTTGAAGCATCTACTCCTTTTGCACGTGGACGGCGATTTAACCGCCACTTTGAGCTGACTCCGTAATTGAGACGTTTGTTGTAAAAACCTCGGAAAGGAATTCCACTTTCGGCACAGTGTGACCACGAGAAGCAACAGCGCATAAATGTGTTTGTGCGACTTTGTGGCATTTCAAACATCACTTAGGAATATACATTTGGATAATAGGTTAATTACACGGTATAGTTCATATTGATACAACGCGAAGTAGACACGGACGAAGTGAGTAAACTGAACAGAACGGGCGCTGTTCTTACCGGTTTACTCGTTTCATCCGTGTCTTCTTCGCGAGATTTCAGTATGAATACGTACCAACTAGTCCAGCAGTACATGTCATCGTTATAGCATTCATTAATATTTCTGTGTTTCGAAAGCATGTTTAAGATGTGTAAATTATATTTGTCATTACATTAACCTTATTTTCCCATTGACATATAAATACACATTATTTCTGCAATTTTATTGTGAGTCTACGACGAATATGTGCAAGTCGTAATTTTCTCGGGCACGTCTACGATTTATGGTTGTTTGTTTCCCCTGGCTAGTCGTGTCTCACGCGGTTGAAATTTAAGTAATTATTTTCTGAGGTGTCATAATATTCCATGTTTTGGAATATGTTATTGTCCCTGCTGAAGTAGATTATGGCACCGCAGATCGTACAAGTGAAAAGCTGTCGGACTGGTTTGCTTTCCTCTTTTCTACACATACACGTATGTTTTCGTATGTGTACTCTAGTTTGCTGTCGCTCCCAACGCTACCTGAACAACAGGCTTACCATGTCATTGATTTATATATTTCTCAACGCCAGCCCTTTTAAGTTTAATTTCTGTGACAACCTTGTTTACCGCAGGTACACGGAATCGCGTCAAATGATGAATCTATATAAAGACAGTCTGGCGAAATCTATAGAATATCGCTAACAAAGACTTTACAAAACGTTGCACAAAATATACAGTACAGGAACTACGCTTTTATATATGCTTCAGTTAGTAAACTAAAATTGTAGTTCGTTTATAATATTGCCTTTATGTCTGTGTGTTGATGTTGTTTATTTAGTAAATGTTGGGCGCTCAAGGAGAATAAGTTATGATGCTGATGTCTTGGTAGTGTTTTTTATCGCTCCCCCAGTGAAAGTAAAGTTCCAACGCCACTGACTTCAAGTCATGTCTTACATTTGTTGTGCTTTTGTTCTTGTTGCAGTTTTTATGGGGAGGGGAGTATGTGATGCCATAGTGTTCTTGGGCGGAGTCTTGCCCTTTTATTCTGTACACTATAATGTCAGTGTTCTGCGTGCAAGGCCATTTTACATTTGAATGTGATTGTAGCATTTTGGTAAATTTTGCCTCTCACCTATCCTTGAAAGTTTGTTACCCACTGCTGGTGGCATACTTGCACTTGTGTGGCATCTTTTTCAATAAAAGAAAGTCTATCACTTAACCTGTGCACTCCTTGTCTTCATATTTTTGCATTACAATTTACCTATTTTTGCTCTTTCGTTGCATTTCATATTAAAAATGGCTATCATAGTTCACATCATTTAACCATTTCGCACACCATATGTATAAGGAAACCTGCCTTTAGGTTACATTGACGGTGTAAGCACAGAGTCATCTCGGACCGCACCCAGCCTACCACTCTTCAGTAGCCAAGAAGAATGCAACACCCCCATGTTCATGATATTAGCATGTTTGTACGGGCAGTTGTTTTTACAGTGGCCTGTTTGCCCAGTGTAGAAGCGACCGCGGGATGTCAGAATCTCTTACAACACTTCGGCTTTGCAGGGGACACAGCAGCTTGCATGTAGTTTGTCACCGGCCATTCCTTCAGAGAAAGTTGAGTTTACTCACTCGCAAAGGGAGAACCAAGCTTGTTGGATATGAAGTAAACCACGTGTGCACTCGGCGGCCTTCTTCATTTTGATTGACATATGCGGCTATAGCGACCTTTGCTTTATCTACTTCTTGTCAGGCAGCACTCTTTTGCTTCCGAAACTCAGTCAGGATAGCTTTCAGTGCGCCGGACAGCAATAACTGAAAAACCAGCAGATGCTAATCATTGCTCGTAAGATGCAATGATTGATGTAATATGATGGCGTAAATGAACGAGGGTGTTCCTCAAGGCCTTATAGCACGTCATGAGTTTGGAACAACATGATGCACAGCCCTTTTTTGATCCCAGGCTATAGGTTTAGCAGGTGTGGCCATGGTTGAAATGCAGAGTGAAGTCAAGAAAACGTAAATATCTATGAGCAGTGCCCTGGTGAAGGAGAAACTAATGGGGATCCTGTTGAACATCTGGTTGACCCTGCTGCTGGCTTCATCTGGCAAAGTTTGAAACAAGAGAAGGAAGTCATCATTGTATTAGAAGGTTTTGACATATTTGACGCTAACAGGTCTTAGTACGCAGGCTATGCACGACCAAGTACGTATGCCTTCTGTTTCTAGAAAGAATGGGTCATTGCAACGGAGAAAGATGGAGTAGACATAAAAAACCGCAGCCAAATAATTTGGTTTCACTGGTATCAACAGTGTTTTGTAAGTGCATCGCCATACTTCCCGATGCCTTCTTGGGCGACATCAGTGAGGACCAGCTTGAGGCAAGGGGTATTAGACGTCTTCATGAGCTAAAAGTGTATGCATGCATGGAAAGCATATTGCGTCCCAGAACTGGACAATTCACAGGGGCTCTAGAGACAACGGATTATTGACAGTCGCCAAAGACAAGCTTCTCTGCTGCTAAACACCCAACACTGTTGCCAGGTAGCAACCTCTGAAAAAATCCCCTCAAAAGGGGGAATCATCTTTGTGCATCCATAAAGAGGGCAGACAGGCAGAACCACTTGAGTGACGTTGCCAGCTTCAAAAGGCGCACTTCCATCCTGAATGCTTCCTTCTTAGCCTTTGCTGGGTGCAAGCCTTCTTCCGTCAAAAAGTTGTGATTGAGTTGGTTTGATGGCAATACAGTTCAGAAGAAATTCTAACAAACCTCCCTTCATAGTTGGTCTCTAGGAGCCTCATGGTGTTTTCATGGAGGGACACCATGAGACAACCAAGGTCACTGGATGCCTCCAAGCTCTTGTTTGTTTTTTACTCTGTTTTATTGTAACAACCATGAGAGCTGATACCAACAAGATCAAGTTCGGTACTCGTGCGGTTACGGTGTAGAATACATAATAAAAATGAGCAAAAAACACAAAACACAAGAGAAAGGATAAAGCTCACTGCACACAGCGTAGGTGACGTTTCCAAGCTCAATCACTATGTGCTGGGTCAAACAGGCTTGCAATATTGCAATTGAAGCTTTTAGAAGAACAGGTGCCAGCAAAAAAAAAGAAGCTGTGCTGCAACCAACTACCGCACACGTCTTCCCTTCACCATTGCACATTTTACGGCATAAATGGAGCATAGCGCGTCAGCGAAAACCAAGTTTCATTTCAAGCAGGGCAGAAGCGGGAATGCTTTCGTATTCTAGCGCTTTCGCCGAGGTAGCGTGCAGCGTGCCGCCGAAAGCGTCCTCTCTTTTCTCTAAAGAAAACTGCTCAGCGAAAGAGGTCCATAAAAGCTTCCAACTGCAACGTGCAGTAGCTAGCGCTGGAATTTATTTCAGCTTGCTTGAGATGGATCGCGGGAATAGAAGTCGCCTCTCTCCTTGTACTATATCGAAGCTTCCCATTCACCACATCTGTATAAGCGGCGAGAAACAATTTTCCGAGGCCGAACACAATCGGATTAATCTAAATCGTGTGGGCCAGAGGAGTTCTTAAGCATGGATGCAGGAAATTCCCAATTTACTGATGAGCGAAAAAATCAAAGGGATCAGAAGAGCTCGAATATTTTTTATTTACTGCCTTATAAAGAAAACAGATGAAAGCCAGAGGAAGTATAGGAGAAAATAATTATGTTTGTTTGAGATCTCTAAATCATAAGGGAAAGGAAAGTGTACGAAAAGAAAAGTTGCTGCAACCCACCAGATTCCGCGATTTACCTTCCAAGTAGGCAAAACTTCCGCTGCAGCCATTCAGTCATGTAATCTACTTCCGTCAGGACAAACTACAATTTTTCTTTGTGAAAAGTATTTTTCAGGTGTTTCTCAGAATAATAATCAGTAACGGCGAATTAGTTTTTTTTCCTTGTTTAGAAACTGCAATTAATTGTATTATGAACAATTCGAACAGCGAACTTTCCTTTACTTATGCTATTTTCATCATTTACATATAACTTTAATGCTTGCTGTCATCAATAAAACATGCACAACGCAACACAAATAAAAAGTGCAACAGCAGAAATTAGCTGGCGTTCGGTCATCGGACATTATAATTGCTCTTTTCAGAATAGCACGACTGCCTCGATCATTTGAAATAACTCCAAACGAGAGGCATACGGCACTCGACACCAGATTTGTGGATTAGAAGGCCAGAGTTTTCATAAGTACTTATCACCACAACAGCAACTGAAGTTCGTGTAATGCAGCTGTATGGACACAAAACATCCACTGGTTTCCTCCTGCCGACCACGAAATTGTGATGGGACTGATCGTATGACGTTTTGAATACCGTTTCGTAAAACGCGAAGGCACATGCTCCGTCTGCTCCCCGCACCCCATTTCCCCCTGCGCAATAAACGCAATCTCGTTGGTGAACGAGATGGCTAGTCAAGAAAAAAAAAACAAGGCAGCCAGTCAATGCGACTCTGAAATTGTGGTACTTTGAATTAATTTTCTCTCCACAATTTCTTGGCGAACATTGTGGTATAAGCTGTTGTGGTGGCGGAGCGAAACAATGAGGTCACGTGTTCATGAAGGAGTTCATTCGCTGCAGATGTCCAGGAGAATCAAGTCCAGCCAATCGTGATAGTGCAACTGTTATAGAGGGCATCTCGTTAATACCAGACGGTCCATAAAAACGAAAAGCTTTGTGAATTCAGCATAAAAGACGTCGCGTTTTGTAAGCCATGTCCTAAAAACGTCCGCGCGTTAGAATCTTCCGAATAAGCGCTACAGCTGCGGTAAATGTTTCTTTAAATTACCTTCTGGCAGGGTGTACTCCTCAGAAGCGTTGTGTTTTGTTCCCGCTATGAGGCTCAAGAACTGCTCTAAGCGCTCAGATGTGTCGTCGCTGAAGAAGCTCCAATCCTCTTCGAGATGCCACCTGAAGAGCCAGTGGGGGTAATTAGAATATGGAAGTCGCGTTGCCAATTACGGCGTAAAAAAGCACACGGATAGAAACACAATCATACACACTGATATTCGTATTCTTGAAGTGTAAAACACGACAAAATTGCACGGTGGAGCACTGCGAAGCTTATGAGGCGGCATTAGCTAGACGTCTATCTATGGCAGTTTTAAAAATGTCTGCAACCTTTTTTATAGTTCTAATGTGCTAGATATTAGCCCTTGCAACCATACAGATTTATTGTGATACGGCTTCCCTTTCACATACAAGTCATATTTGGTCCTTTAAGATAATCGCCATGTCCCTTAAATATAAATGATGTTCCCAACATTTCATGTAGTATAGAAAATATTCAAGTGCTCTTAGTAAATGATGACTCCTGCACGTATCATGAAAGCTCGTGGCACACAATGTGTTTCTGCACTAGGCTTTCAAAACAGTTGAAAAGTAGTACTTGAAGCCAGACTTCCTCTAATCATCGCCATGAAAGAGATTTCTGGTAATCTTTCCAGCTAATCATTCAACAGTTCGATCTCAAATATTCCGTTTGGTGTGGTCCGTGGTAGCTTCAGCGCAGAATTACACAAACACAGGAACAACGAAATTTAAATAAAGAGAAACCTAAACAAAGCGCTGTCTTCCGGCTAACTTTATTCGCACACATGCGCGCACAGAACAGCAAACATGTATTGCCATATCCAGACAACATAGCCGCAGTTTGGCACAAAAGGCGAAGCATCGGTTGCGATAGCAAATCCTAAGACGGTTGTACGAAGTAAGGTTAGTAGTTTTATATGCTGTATGTATTGCAGTAAAATTTGCTTACTAACTAAATTACCAAGCATGGTGTCACGCATGCTCCGGTAAACATGCACAGAGCTCACTCAGTGGTAGGTGGCCGCGGTGGCGGGAGAACACTTTGCGCTGCCTGTAACTTCAACGCGTCTTCGAAACTTGAGATTACGCGACCTCCAACGCAGGGCCCTCGAGAACACCGCGTACACGTATCCACAAGCCATCTCGGCTCTTGTTACCATTATATCCTTCACAGATTACCTCCAAGGTAGGGCGCACGCGGCCGCGCTCGCAGCATCGGCCGGGCTAGCGTGCTGTAGCGTGCTCACCGGTCTCAATACCTCCCCCTTGGCGCGTACTCAACACCCTCCACCCCCTTTCGTGCACAACACTGGGCGACCGGGAAGACGGCGCCCATCAAGACACCACCGTTCTTAGCCTACCCTCTCACGATACGATCTTATCGCACTATATCTTTATGCAGAACATCACGGCGACGGCAAAAAAATTACCTGGAGTGTCTTTATAATTGCTATCGCAATAAATTATCAAATAAACCAGACTAAAACAATGCATGCCAGTAGCACGTGACCAAAACCGAAATCGCACACCGCAGCCTACATGCAACCACGAGGGGAATGAAAGCTCTTTGTCAGCCAGGTGAATCGACGCCATTCTTACAAATCTGTCGGCCACACTCAATATCTCGGCTGCCTAAATAATTTGCCTAGTCACTTCATTAGAACGTTTTTTTAAATAGCAGTCGTTAAACTCTACTCTACACTCATAATCGTGCACTTGAATGCGAAAGTGATCAGACATACAACAATGGACACTATAATTATGCTCGCGAAGACGTTCAGTGAGGCAGCACCCTTTTTGGCAGAGGTAGGTCTTCCGCACGTCAGAGAAATAGCATACTCGACACCTGTCGCACAGCCCACAAACTCATTCCTGTGTTGTACGGGGCACCATTTTGGGCGGAGCGCAGAGTTGTAGCCAGATAAGTTGTAGCCGTCAAACTTTTTCCGGGCTGATGTTGGTTTTTGAGCGCCCATTTTATTTTCACAAACAACATTTTAGTCAAACTCCACCGTATCTGCAGCAAGCAGAATACAGTTACCGTGAAAAACGTATTGGCAACATGGTTAAGAAAGCGCTGCCAGCGAGATGCTTTGTGCCAATGAGATGATTTGCGATCGCTACGTATACGTAGCGATCACAATTTTTTTTCCGTATGATGAAACATGATCTTCTATAAAAGGATGAAGAGGAACAGCTGCCATTAAAAATTTCAATTGCATCTGTTCTTAGTGCTGCCATGTACCTTAATTATTTAAAAAAGCTTTAGATCCCACAGCCAGAATCGATATTATGTAAAAGACTTTGCAGATGTAACTGGCTATCCAGCGTCGTCGGGGTTTCGTAAAGCCTTATCAGGTTGAGCAACGTGTTTGTGTAAGGTGAGCAGTTGTGTTTGTCACGCCAGTTTGTGTGTGACGACCGCCGCAAGACGGTGACATTGACAATGTCATGGTGGCTGAGGACAACTCATTTTCTTTCCTTTGTGCTGCGGCGAAGAAACAACATGACTTGTTCCTCTAAGAATTGGGCCTATACCGAAGGCGGCATGATGTTGCACTGCGTCTGTGTAGCATGGACTGTTAGGAGGAAGGACTGGGAAATGTGGGCTCATATCAAAGTTGGTACAGTCTAAGAACACAGCTTCTTAAAGCGCTATCTGTCACGAGTGAAGGAATGGCGGAAACTGGCATGCTGTCATTTTTTATGAACTTAGTGCTATACAACCTTCTGCATGCACGCGAAAGACAGTGGTAAGATTGATGATTTATTCTTCGCGCGCTTAATTTCTGCGGCTGTGTAAACTGGCGTGCGAGCAAGTGCTTTCGCCCGTTGAAGTACATTGTTGCTGTTGGACATGACGCACGGGCCAATCGTCTCAAAGAGCCGGTTGGCGTTGGCCCGAAAGACGCAGGCGTGCGATTCTGGCCGCTGCACTTATTCGGCAAGATGAGAAATCATGAGCAGTAGTGCGTAGATGTTTGAATAATTCGGCGCTACTACGCCAATGAGTAACATTGGGACATATATATATATATATATATATATATATATATATTATTGTTACAGTGCGTCCAAGGTAGTGGTGCGGCAGCATCAGCAGCAACAACATTAGGAGAGCAGCGAGGAAGATAAGGACGACGTGCAGTACCGGCACCCACTTGCCCTGAAGTACCTTGGAGTTATTTATAACGGAAATCTTAACTGCCGGCCGCATATTGAATAACTTGCAACAAAAGAAGCTCATACAATGGGCATTTTGTGCAAGTTGAGCAATCGAAGAACAGGCAGGCGAAAAAAATCCCTTTTGATGGTGTATAAAATGTACGTTCGTCCGGTTTTAGAATTTGGCTGTGCTTTATTCTCAGGTGTTCCATCATATAAGCTTCGACCGTTAGTTTTATTAGAGCGAGAGGCGCTACGTCTGTGCTTAGGCCTTCCAAAATACGTTGCAAATGCCGTATTATATCTGGAAGCGAGAATCGCACCAATTTTATGCCGATTTCACCTTCTGATCATTCAGACTTTCTTACGATTATATGAATCACCATTAAGCCCCGTCCTCAAATAATTTTCATCTCCAATCCACAATTATTTTTCCCGTTCATTGGCCCAGGTTTCATACTCCATGGATTATATTTGTGCAAAAATTACTTGAACCACTAAATGTGCAAATTCGCGATGTGCTTCCTAACAATTCGCATTCAAATTACCTGGAGATCAGGTTCGATGACATTTTCCGGAACCATGCGAAACTACTACCTTACGGAATCTTAAACGCCATGTTACAAGACCACCTAAGCTCCATAGGAATAAATATTATCATCGCAACAGATGCATCACAGAGCCAGGAAAAGACTGACATTGGGATATTTTGTCCTGCACTCGACTGGTCTTTTTCTTTAAGATTGACCGATTTTGTGCCTATTTTTCTAGCCGAGTTTTTAGCAGTAATCCTAGCTTTACGTAAATTAGACCAGACGACTACAACAGCTGCTATTCTTACTGACTCCCTTTCTGTATGATCTTCCCTTACCGCCACTAATGATTCACCCATGCTAAAACGCTTTTACTTGCTAGTTCCTGCCCATGTGCAATGTGTTCATTTGATTTGGGTACCTGGTCATAAAGGGTTGTTTTTTTAATGAAACTGCCGATTCACTGGCAAAGACCTCACTTTCGGCCCTGTTCTTCCTATTCTACCAGTGACAGCACACATCACGGCGGCTAGATTTTGGATGGGATCAATGAAAAAAGCCTTATCAAACCCAGTTGACTGCTTCTCTGGATTATAAGCACCTGACATTTCCCTGGCGTAGCGAATACTGTAACACAAAGATGCTTGAGGTCTCTCTCACCAAATTACGTTGCCGTATTCACTCCCTAAATGTATACTTACACAGGTCGGGTTTGTTTCCCTCCCCCCTCTGCCCGTTTTGTAATGAGGAAGAGACGATACACCACTTTCTTCTATCTTGTCGCAGCTTTACTGCGGCAAGAAAACGATTGTTGGAAAGACCTTTTCGAAGGCTTGGCCTGGACTTAACCGAACCTAATATTCTGTCGTTCGGGGCGTCCACTTTGGGATCCAGCCACAGGGATGCTTGCTTCGGTGTCCAAACGTTTCTTACAGAATCCAAACGAATACCCTGCTAAATTCTATCTTTTTTGTACTTTTAAATTAATTATTACTCATTCAATATGACTTTCCGGATTTACTTTAACATATAATTCTACGCTGTTCAATACTAATTCCATAGATATTCGGGAATTGATCCTCCATATTAATTTGGAATAATCCACCCATTTCTTGGCCAATCCCCCACCGTGGGTAGGAGCCACATGCGTGATAGGCTACAACAACAACACTTGCCCTACGGCTCCCTGGAATAAACGCCTTCTACACACCCCGTAACAGAGTGGTGGAAGGTGCTGGGTACCTCAGCATCCAACTACGGAATCACTACCACCTGAACCTCGTCGCAGTCGTCGACTGGCGGGACTTCCACCGTCCTCAACAGCAGGCATGTCCCGAGAAACTGAAGCTCCGAGGCTGACGGGCTCTTCGCAACTGTACAAGGAGCCACCCAGCTTTGTCGGGACTGGCGGTGAGGACGTGGACGAGTGGTTGAAGCAGTACCGACGGGTGAGCAAACAATGACTGGGAATCCGCCGCTCAGCTGTCAAATGTGTTCTCGCTCACGAACACTGCTTTCATGTGGTCCTACAACCACGAGAACACGCTTACGACCTGGGATACGTTTGTCCAAAAACTGAAAAAGTGCTTTAGGGACTCCGCAGCGAGTAAGAAGCGAGCTGAACAGACTCTGTCCCAAAGGGCCCAACACTCTGGCGAGACTTGTACTATGTATTTAGAAGAGGTCCTCAAGCTATGTAGACTCGTGGATTCTAGCATACCTGAAGATGTATACCAGTTCTTGATAGCTAAAGAAAACCTGACATCTGTGGCCGACGTAATCCAACATTGCCGCACGTTTGAATCAGAATCAGAACTTCATTATTAAAGGTTGGGACATATTACAAGTATTTAGTATACAGAAGGAGGTCCCATAGTCAAAGACTGTATCGGGACCTCCTGTACAAGAGCAATTATGATAGTTAACGTGTTAAAGCAACAGTAGCAAACAATAAAGTAGTACACAAGCAAAAAGAAAAGAGGGTTAACAGAACAAAATACTCAGTAGATTGTAAAGAATAACAAGGTTTAGCATATCTCATGGGAACAAGAACAATTGAAAAAAATTAAAAATTAATAACCATCGTATTTGCTTTGTTACAAGAATAAATAAATAAAAAGTACGGATGAAACAAAGACATATCAAATAAATGGGACACAATAAATATTCTCGTTAGTCTTTCAACAATAAATGCATTTTTAGTTCTCCTTTAAATGTCGGTAAAGATCTTGAGTTTTTCATTATAAGTGGAAGAGTGTTCATATTGATATGGAGGCGAATTCTACGGTCTGTTTACCATAGTTAGTGCGGACTCTTGGTATAAGAGAATTGTTGTTTAAGGCGAATCTGGTGGTACTGTAAATCATCAGGTTACATGGTGAAAACGTGATTTGTGGTAGCTCGTTATTCAGAAATCTGTAGAAAGAAATACCTAGGTTGTATTTAGTGAGTTCAGAGATGGTAAGAATGTTATTCTCATGTAGTAGAGATTTGGCATTAGAAAAACTTCAATTGCAAGTAATTATTCTTATGGCTTGGTTTTGAACTATCTGGAGAGACGCAATATGAGTATTATAGGTCTTTCCCCAACATACTATACCATAAGTAATCTGAGAGTGGACGAAAGAATGATAAAGTGAGAGTAATGTGGTACGCGTGAAGTAAGGGCGTGTTTTAATTAAGATGCATATACTGTAAGCAAATTTTCTTTTTATGCGAGCTATATGATTTAGATATTTCAGATTACAATCAAGTAGAATGCAGAGGAAAGATGAACATGAGCTTGGAGGAAGACAGTGGGGACCAAAAGTTATAGGCGGAATGGATGTTAAGGATTGCTGATGAGAAGAAAATACAACAAATTTAGTTTTAGTTGCATTAATAGATAACATGTTCACATAGCACCACCTTAGAATATTTTCTAAATCAGTATTTAGTTTAGTAACGAGAGAGGAGATATCTTTATCAAAGGTGAATATAGTGGTATGATCAGCGTATAGAATGTATTTTGTGAAAAAGAGACAATTGGGTAGACCATTAATATAAATCAAAAACAGAAGTGGCCCCAGGATAGAGCCCTGGGGCACACCAATGTTAATAGTTCGCTGACGGGAATACACATTAGAAATAGAAACAACTTGAACTCTGTTATATAAGTAGCTTTTTAGTAGTAAAAGGGCAGGGCTGCAAATGCCAATCGCCTCGAGCTTAGTGAATAGGATATTATGATTTATGCTGTGAAATGCTTGCGTTAGATCGATAAAAACTGAGGCCGCAAGAAATCCTTCATCGATAAATTTTTTAGTTGGTCAATAAGATGGATGAGTGCCAGCTCTGTGGAATATCCAGGACGAAAACCAAACTGGCATGAAGAGAGGATATTAAATTTCGAGAGATATTTCGTTAGCCGTATGCCAATTAGTTTCTCAATGACTTTCCCAAAGAATGGTAGAATACAAATGGTTCTGTAGTTAAGTAGTAATGAGCTATCGCCTTTCTTTAGAACTGGGATGACTTTGCCACGCTTAAGTTCACAAGGAAATAAACCAGTCTTGAATAATAAATTAACAATGAATGAAAGTACATCTGAGATTAAGTGCGCAATTAATTTAATGTTGGCAGGGTGCACCTCATCCATTCCAGCACTTGTTATTTTTAGATTATTTACAACAGAAGCTATTTCTTCTGGCGTTGTAGGAAATAAGAATGAATGAGGAAGACGGTTCATCTTGACGATCTGTGTGGGAGCAGGTAGATTGGTATGAAAGAAAAAACTGCTGAAAGCCTCAGCTATATCAAGAGGGGATTTGTGCTCTGCTCCACCACTTAAAATTCTGGATACCTGATCTAGTCTAGTGTTTCTGTTTAAAAAGGAGTTAACAATCTCCCACTTTTTTTAGAGTTATTTGCTCCGTGTAAAATTTTTTGCTCGAAATACAGTCGTTTAGCTGTTTTCAGTTTACAGTTAAGCATGTTACACAAGCTTTTAAATCGGGCACGTAAGTTCATGTTAAACGGTTGCTTTTTAGTTTTCCTATATAAGTTATCCCTTTTGCGCAATGCTGCTAATAAGTACTGCGAGATCCATGGATTGTGAGGAAATGCCATGGTCTTTTTGCATTTCTTCTTGGAAGTGAAGTGTCGTAAGTATGATATAATTAGTGAAAAAAATTTGGAAAAGGCTTTCTGCGGGTCGTTTAGGGATTTGATTTCAGACTAATTAGTATTAGCAACATCAGTTATGAAGCCATCTTTGTCCAGAACAAGTTTCGTATGTGAAGGTGGGCAAGGTCGCACATTAGAATTGAAGCGTAAGAGCAGGGGGTAATGGTCGTTGATGTCGATTTGCAAAACTTTCGCATCTTGTGAACAAAGCAAGTTAGAAAGACCATGATAAATAAGTGTACCAGTGCCATTCGAGACTTCGCGTGTGGTAACATCAATTAAGTAATCATATCCATAGCTATGAAACAAACTAGTATGGTCAATAGAGATGGGTGATGTTTCATAGAGTAAATTAATGTTTATATCAACCATTATAACATTTAATTTTCTAGTGATGCACTATGCAAAATATGATCAAGATTGGTACAGAAATTGTTGACTGACGATGAGGGAGAACGGTAAATGCAGCCAAATATAAAATTCTTGTTGTCTTGAGCAAGGAAGCAGTTACCGAGTTCGATCTAAACAGATTCACAATTAGTAACGGTTAAGCATAGGTCATGTCTTCTTTGATAAGCAATATTAGAATAAATATATATGGCTGCACCACCATGACTGCTAGTTAATCTATTGCGGTATTCCGATTTATAGTTAGGGAAGCAATACAGATTTTTCTCGTTGTCAGATAACCAAGTTTCAGTTATGGCAATTAATGAAAATGAACTGGTTAGCGATGCGAGAAAATTATCGATAGCATCGAACTGTTTACGAAGACTCCTCGCGTTAAAATGAATGATGGAATGAAACCCGTTTAAGAAAGAGTTTACTTGAGCGGGTTTCAGTAGAGAAGCCTTAATTGTTATGTCATATGGTGAAGTAGCCGGTTTTAGTCAATTCTGCCGAGGTCAGATTTGTCTCAAATGCGCAGAACTCTGCTGTTGGTAGTCTTCCTAGCTTTGATTTGGCAGTTATCAGTCCAAAGGAACATCTAGTTTTTTTCTTTCTTTAGAGTTAGAGCTTTAGAAAAGAGAGCCTTGCTACATGGTGTTAGATGCTCGTTAAGAAAGACGGGAGCGTTGAACGAGCCAAAGAAGCCAATGTCACTAAGACAGAGTTTGGCTTTACGTGTTTGCTAACAAAGTCGGCTTGCTTAGCTCTCGAGCAGAAACGAGCAATGATGTTTTTTTGTCATTTGATCTGGTGGGTACGCGATTACAGGACAGTCAATTTTGTTTCCCAGCGTTTGCATGATTGTAACGCAGTCCTCTCCTTGCGAGCAGGGAGAGGACTGCGTTACTCGACATTGCCAAGGCGAGAGTACTGTTCAAGCTCCTCAACTTTGCGAATCAATGAATGGTTCTGGAATTTCAGTTTGTTTTCAACGATTAGGGTGGCATTTTGGCTGCGTAATTCCTCAACAAGTCCGTTCAAGTGCTCAGCGCTTGTGTTCAATGAATCAATTTCTTGAGGTCGACAACATCTATCCCAGACTCCTTCATTCTCAGCAAAATCCTACCAAACACGAGCTCATGCGTGCTTTTAGCCATGTTGTTAATCTTATCTTCCAGCTCCTTAATTTCTTTTTGAGAGTTCAGCATTCGTCGGCATGGCATGAGAATTAAACACAAATTCAAGCAAAAAGAAAAGTACATGGCTGTTGGCAGCAGCAGCAGAGGCGAAAAAAAAGAAAACAAAACGTTTCAACGTATGAATACCTGCGCAAACAGAAGAATGAGGCTTAGACGTGGGTCGTACAATGCTGCTGCTGCCACTGGAAAGCAGGCGTCGATGCGGGCTTGTTTTATACGGCGCGCCGCGACAGCAGCGATCTCGAGCGGTGATTTTGCCGATGCCAGCAGTAGACCACGATGTGGCTACGCAGTCGCAGATTCACTTCGTGAGGGTGATTCAGCACCGTCCAGGAAAGCAGAGCGGTGGGACAGCACCACGAAGACGAACGCCGAAAAAAAAAACAGCGGCCGACAAAGACAGCTGCGCAAACAGAAGAATGAGGCTTAGACATGGGTCGTACAATGCTGCTGCCGCCACTGGAAAGCAGGCTTCGATGCGGGCTTGTTTTATGCGGCGCGCCGCGATAGCAGCGATCTCCAGCGGTGATTTTGCCGATGCCATCAGTAGACCACGATGTGGCTACGCAGTCGCAGATTCACTTCGTGAGGGTGATTCAGCACCGTCCAGGAAAGCAGAGCGGTGGGACAGCACCACGAAGACGAACGCCGAAAAAAAACAGCAGCCGACAAAGACAGCTGCGCAAACAGAAGAATGAGGCTTAGACATGGGTCGCACAATGCTGCTGCCGCCACTGGAAAGCAGGCTTTGATGCGGGCTTGTTTTATGCGGCGCGCCGCGATAGCAGCGATCTCCAGCGGTGATTTTGCCGATGCCAGCAGTAGACCACGATGTGGCTACGCAGTCGCAGATTCACTCCGTGAGGGTGATTCAGCACCGTCCAGGAAAGCAGAGCGGTGGGACAGCACCACGAAGACGAACGCAGAAAAAAACAGCGGCCGACAAGGACAGCTGCGCAAACAGAAGAATCAGGCTTAGACGTGGGTCGTACAATGCTGCTGCTGCCACTGACAAGCACTGAAGATGCGTCGCATGGCACCGAAATTTGGCCGTTTGGCTAATGTGCCGACACTGGCCTGCGTGGACGCGAGCACACCATCCGATCTGTCGTCGGCGATACGACAGATAGTTCGGGAAGAGCCCCTCCGGTGCCACAAAATCGGCCGTTGTGGTAGCGGTGACTCGCGAGGCAACGAGCCCGGTCTCCCACCTGCGTCGTGGAAAACCTCTATTAATGCAGCGACCGGCGACGGTTATGGAGCTATGCTTCCATCTGCACCCACCAACCGGCACGCTTCAACAACCAGCAGCAGCGCCGCACTTCTTATCCGGCGCAGCGGTACCTTACCACTTATTCAGGGTACAGAGAATATGACGATCATGACAGATACCCCATGCTCGCTGGCGGAAATGAAGGCTTTTAGCAGCATTGTGTATTTCGGCCTCCTCGTGTGTGGTATAGTTGCGGTGTCCCTGGCCACATCACTAGGTTTTGCGACCGCCGCCGGCCTTTCCGAGAAGAACCTTCACGAGTGACGTATCAGTCAAAATATCGACCCTTTTCCACGTCATGGCCTCCACGCCCGCCAACCAATCGTGGACTTCGTCAAGGTAGCTTCCGGAACCCGTCACCAGCCTCCGATCACAGCTTAACGCCACCACCTGGTCCACGTACTCAGCGGTCTCCATCGCCGCGGCGTCTCCTGCTATCCCCACCACCGAAAAACTAGGTAGTGCGACCGATGGGGGTGAGGTCGCTGGATACCGTTTGCTGCCAACCGACATTCCTCCGCGAGTTTTCATGCTGAAAAACAAAGTTCACGTGCTTGTTGACGATATACCTAGAATGGCTCTTGTGGATACTGGGGCAACAATTTCCGTGATGAGCTTAAATTTTCAAGCCCTGCTGGGACAAAAAGTGATATTTTCTTGGAACAATATTTCCACTTTTCGTAGTGTTAGTGGTGACATGTAGTGCCCGATCGTAGTTTTTTCTGCGGATAGTAGTTTGTGTGGCGAAGTCTTTACCACTGAATTTGCCGTTATTCCTCGATCCACGCATGATGTTATTTTAGGCATCGATTTCTTGCAGGAGTGTGGTGCAACCGTTGACTGTCGAAGTGAGGAGCTTTCGGCACAACACGAGGTTATGACAGGACTCATGGAGAACTCGCCACGTGAAGAAGGTGCCCTTGTGTTTCTGAGGACATCGTCATTCCCCCACTTTGCGCTGTACGCGTTCCGGTCATTTGGTCTGGTGCCAACCCCGCCACATTTGATGCCGCAACGGAGCCTCTTCATTCGGCCTGTCTAAAGAAGAACGTTTTGGTTCCGCATTTTTAGTGTCGGTAGTTGAAGGACACTCTGGATTACGGGCAATGAACTAAGCGGCCCAGCCCATACTTCTTCCTTCTCGGACATAGGCAGTACTGGCTGTACTCGTAGCTGCAGACGAGTCCCTCCATCCCTGCCCTTCGGACTCGAAACTACTTCAGATTGTGAGCAAGTCGCTCAGCACGAGTGAGTGCTACACGTTATTGGATGTTGTATCCAAGCACTCGCAAGTATTTTACTTTTCCCAGACTGACACGACGTCCCAAATTCCGACGTCTCGAATACGACATCGTATAAATACCGGATCAGCGCACCCTATAGGCACCGGGCGCGGGATGAATTTGGACCGGTGGCGCCTTCATGCGGAGGCGCCGCGAATGTAATGGCATGTGGCGGCTGGGCCGCGCGCAGCAGGCGCTGCCGTGAAACCAAGTCTGATCAAACATGTTGCGTTTTTGGGTGCACAAACAGTTACTGAAACATGACTTAAGCTGGTTAGGCCATTCAATTTAACCGTTATTCATCGCGGCATCGCGTTTTTCAGGCGGAATATGTGCGGTCTGTAGGCAACAGCGCGCTCAGTGCTCAGCAATTGAAACGCGATACTCGAATCGCATGGTCGCCAGCGCTTTTTGCACTGACTGTAAGCGCTGGGGACACCAAACTGATGCATTGTGGTGTAGAGTGAAAGCGAGAACCTTCGTAACGCATTATGACTGCATTTGGTCCCACGGCGCTCACCTGTGGCACGAAAAGAAAAGAAAAAAAAAACGGCGGCAGCCGCGCGCTGCCAGCGCTTCAATCGCTGAGCACTGTACATTTCCGACGCTGATTTGCTATCATGTAGTTGCTCTAACGTTAATAAAAGAGCCGTTCATACGCAAGAGCTTCGTGTCCCGCTTACCTGTCTTCGCCTCCGCAGTGTAACGGCTCTGGAGTTTGGGCACCGAAGGCGAACACTCAGACGTGTAGTCATTTTACCGTCTTATCAGTGTATCAGTCTTCCTTTAATGTACATTTTCGTTCCTAGCAATTCCCAACTCTGGTTGCGTCCGGCACACGACTGTGCTGTGCATCGACGGCGAACGCCAACGCATTGGCGTGTTCACACTCGCCGCCACCGACGGCTCCAGTCGCGCTAAGCAATTTAAAATGGGCCGTGACTGAAGATTGGGCTAGTTTATAAGCAATTAAGAATGGGGAAGCATTGCAAAGATAAAAGAACTACAACGGACAGAGAGCGGGAACTTACTGACACATGTGTGATCGGCGAAGCAGCCCAAGAAAGAGAATAAGGAAGACGTATGTTTCCTTTTTTTTTCTGTCCATAATTTTTGTGTCATTCGCATATTTCTATGATTAAATACGCGGTAATGTTAAAGCGCAAAGCCAAAAAACATTTGGAATATAACTGCTGGAGTTCCACGTCTTCGCTTGCCGCGGTGAGCTCCGTTCGCGTGGTGCATTTGCATCGCAATTTGCGCTCGTTTTCTGCTTTATGTACTACCTGATGCCACGAATGTGATCTGCCTCGTACAAGTGACGACCTTTCTCAAAAGCAGACACACAAGAAGGCGTTTTCCGGTGCGTCATCCTTTAAAACCCGCGGTGCCAAATCACTGGAAGCACCGAGCGCCTTCGTCCCGTCGTCTGCTTCACATGCCAGTGCTTTGATAGCTGCCGTTCGCGGCGCTGTTCGCCAGCATATCGCCGGCGCGCCGCTGGCGCCTTACGACGGCCGCCCGGTGCCTATACGACCGAAGCCGTACAGAGTATACCCGACTGAGCGCAAGATAATTGGCTAGCAAGTTAAGGAAATGCTGCACAAGGGGATAATTCAGGAGTCCGCGAGTCCCTGGGATGCACCTGTCATTCTCGTTAAAAAGAAAGATGGCAGTTGGCTATTCAGTGTTGATTATCCGCGGTTAAACAACATTACTAAGAAAGATGTCTACCCACTTGCGCGTATAGATGATGCCTTAGACTGCCTTCATTCGGCTTCTTACTTTTCTTCTGTTGACTTGAGATTCGGCTACTGGCAAATCCCTATGCATGCCGCGGATAACTAAAAAACACCGCATATCCACGAAGTGAATGATGATGAGTGGGCGAAGCACCGGGGGATCATTCGGGTAACCGTGAATCCCCCATACATTGCCCACTCGAACATGCAAATGAGTGACAACACATGTGTACAGTATATAGAATGTTGTTCTATTGGTCGTATATGGTACTGAGGTGCGCACTTCGTTTTCCCTTCATTAAGACTGCCTTGTGAACAGTGCAGCAGCACGGCGACGCTGGCAAGCGGACCCAGAGGCGGCGAGAGCGCGGGAAGTGGCGGTAAAACGCCGGAAGCGTTCTCCGGAAGCCAGCTTCCGGCTTCCGGAAGCCGGAGCTTCGCGTACATGTACAATATATATATATATATATACATATATATATACATATATATACTGTACATGTGTACAGTACAGCGCTTATATAGCCCTTGGGCACCGCAGTGCCCCTAGCGGTTTCCATGCCAACCAGAGCTGCGGACGGACAACGGACAACGAGGGACAAGGCTCGGCCCTAAGGTGCTTCGCCCCTAAAACGGCGTTCGTAACACCCAATGGTCTTTTTGAATTCAATGTCATGCCGTTCGGCTTGTGCAACGCACCCAACGATTCATGGACACTATTCTGCGAGGTCTAAAGTGGGAAATATGCATGTGCTACCTCGACGATTATATAAATTTCGGGCGCACATTTCACGAGCACAACACACGTCTCGGTATTGTACTGCGCTGCATACAGGAGGCTTGTCTTGCGCTCAACTCCAAAAAGTTCCATTTTGGTGAGCGCGAAGCCTTGGTGTTGGGACATCTTGTGGACAAAGACGGCGTCAGGCCTGACCCTGCAAAGACAGAGGCCGTTGAAGCATTTGAACCACCTCAGTGTGTCAAACAACTTCGCTGCTTTCTAAGACTCTGCTACTATTTTCGGCGGTTCATTCCTCGATTTGCTGACGTCGCTTATTTCTTGACAAGCCTCCTGCACAAGAACGCCGCTTTCGAGAGGACGCCTGATTGTTCTGCTTCCTTTCGACAGCTGAAGTTTGTGCTGACGTCGCGACCGATCCTCCGACACTTCAATCCAGGGGCGGATCCAGGTTTTTTCTGAGGGGGAGGTCAGCTTCTGTCAATGATGATGATGATGAAAGTAGCATTTCTTATTTGCCGAAATTCACCGTTTCTACTCACGATAAACCCGCCTCTTCTACGGCTAGTGCAACAGCTGTAGCAAAGTCAGGTGTGATGGAATAGTTAGGCACGTATGTCTGTGTGCAGTCAGGCGGTAATAAACGTCAGAGACGCACGAACGGATGTAAACGAACATTTATCTAACATGATAGGACTGAGACAAGACAAGCACTAAACACAGAATACAGAGCAAAGGTTCATAAAACACACACGTCTACACTAAGTCCTACTCGCAGCGTTCAAGGAAAAAAAGAAGTACGTCTCACAGCTTCAGTCCTGATCTACTGTCGATCCGTCGATCGGCGGTAGATCGTCTGAGCTGTCGTAACGATTTCCGTTGGAGGTAAGCCAAAGGCACGATGACCCTCGTGGGAGGCGAGCCAAGGCAGCATGACAGCACGGGTCATCAGATGAGTCAGGCGACGGCCCATGGCTGCATTACCCTGGCCACAGCACTCGAACGGGTGTCAGGTGGGTGGCTTCCACCGCCACAACTCTACGTGCCACCTCGAGCAAGAGGCGGCCTCAAAGCAAAGGCCTCAGTTAGGCTTAGAGCAAAGGCCTCGGATAGGCCTCACCCCGCACACAGCCTGGAGCTGCTCCAACAGGCGGCTACGAGCAGGCAACAGCCAGGTCTGCTCCAAACGGCGCCACTCCGCGTCTGCACCGACAGCAGGGGTGATGAACCCAGGGCCGCCTCAGGTACCGTGGCAGGAGCTCCTGGAACAGCGCACTGGTCCTGCGTCTTCCAAGTCACGAGCCCCCCTGTGGCCATTCGGCACCCGCCTCTCTTCTTCCTTTTCTCTTGCTTCTGTTCTCGCCGCTGTCAAGCGCGCAAGCTGCCTCTGGCTCGCCTTGTTCTGTTTCTTCTTTCTTCATGCACAATCTAGAGAGTTCTCAGAAACAGTCCACGCACAAAAACACTAATAATGTCCCTGCACTACAATTATCCCCCCACTTAAGAAAGTTGTTTGGGGAACAACTTGTCCACAGTGCACAGAAATAAACAACATACACAAACACGATTTGCATGTGGTGGTCATCTGTCCAAGAAGAACTTGCCGTAAGAAAAAGGACAAATTAGTTAAGCAGAACACCACTGAGGATTTCACACACGGCTAAGATATTCAGCGCCTATGTTGTCTGCCCCGTCGATCTAGTCCACCACGAAGCCATATTCAGTAAGGACGTTTGATACTCTTCCAAAAGCTTATTAATCTGGTCTATCTGTTGCACGCTCAAGTCTGTCACTACGTCAACATTTTTATGGGTCTCTCTCTGGTGTAGAGCCACAGAAGATATTTCTTGTTCTACTGAAATACCCGACTCAACGGCAACTGCGGCGTACTGCTGGTTGTGTGGTTTCCTTTCCCTTTCCTCATATCTTTTAAGGAGGTTAATCTGGAAGAGGCTCACTCGCGAATCGAGGTCGATAAGGTAGTCATAATCGTTCTGTTTTTCGACTACCGTGAACGGACCCTTCCATGTCAAGATTAGCTTGTTCTTCTCTGATGGAAGGAGCAGTAACACTTTATCACCTGCAACAAGCTGGCTGACTTTCTATCATACTACTTCTTTTGGGAAGCTTTTGCTTTCTGGAACTCTTCATGAGCCATTTTACAGGTGTACCGTAACCTTTCCTGGAGCTCTACGACATATTCGTACGTCGTCTTTGTCTCGGCGTCGAGATTATCGCCAGTCCATAATGCCTTAAGGATGGACATCGAACCCGCACAAGTCTTCCATACAGGAGGTCAAATGGCGAAAACCCCAGGCTTGCCTGTGGAACCTCTCGGTAGGCGAACAGCAATGGGGCAATGGGGCCAAGTATCTATCCCATTTTTAGGGCATTCTTGACACATGCGTCGGATCATTTGTTTAAGCGTTCCATTAAACCTTTCCAGGAGCCATTCGCCATGGGATGATACGGCGTTGTGGGCAGTTGTCTAAACGGCAGTAGTCGTCCCTGTTTCTGCATTAGGCTGCACGTGAAAGACTTGCCACGGTCACTCAGTATCTCACGTGGAGCACCAACACGGGAGAACATTCCTAGTAGGCCTTCTGCTACCCGCTCTGTTTCAATACTTGGTAATGCTACCGCATCGGGGTAGCGGGTGGCAAAGTCAATCATGGTCAGTACATATTTATTCCCTTTATCGGCCGTTCGTGACAAAGGACCAATAATGTCCACTGTGACTCGTTGGAATGGTGTCCCGATGATGGGCATATTCCCTAACGGCACGCGACCTACAAGGTGCTTTGGTACAATTCTTTGGCATATTTCACACGATTTGACGAAACGTGTAACATCCGCCTGTACTCCCGGCCAATAAAATTCCTCAAGGACACGATCTATTGTCCTCTTTTGTCCCTGATGTCCAGCAAGCAACCCTTCATGCGCCATCTTCATTACTGTACCCCGGAGCTTCTCCGGAACCACAAGTTGTTCCAAGTCCCGTCGTTCTGCAGTCTGGTAGCGGCGGAAAAGGATGCCTCGAGCCAACACAAACTCGGTTACAGCTTGCTTCTTGGAAGTGCTTCTTTTGTCCAATGCTGCGAAACAAGCTTCTAGCGTGGGGTACCTGCTTTGCAACTTCCGCATTTCCTCTTGGCTGATGTTTAACGGGTTGACTTGTGGTGCGGGTAGTTGTTGCTGTTCTTTCTTTGTCCCTGCAGCAGCCGTCATTTCGTCTTCGCGTGAATCTTTCGCACGGTGACTTGACAATTCTAAACGTGCTTGGTTGCACTTAGCATAGTCAATCGGGTAGACGCCTTCAACGTTGCCTAGTGCAACGTCGTACAAAGGATTCTCCATGCAAACTGCAAGAACGCGTCCCTTGAAAATCGGCGAGTGAATGTACACCTCCGCCTCTGGCAATTTCTTTGCGGACCGGTCTAATAGGCGTATTATACGGGCACTACCCGTGAGTTTAGAGTTCGGAACCAGGGACCGTTTCACTACGACTGTATCGCAGCCGGTATCTCGCAGGATGGTCATCCTTTTCCCTTCAAGCTGACTCATTACCGTCGGCATTGCTTTCGACACACCTGCACACGTTGTACCACTCTGAGCAATGTAAAGAACGTCGTGATCGTCTTCCGCACTTGGTTGGGCACATTCCTGTTGTTTTTTCTCTTCAGTTTCGACTTGCTCCGGTCTTAAAAGAGAACATGACGCTTCACCACGCCTGTTAGAGCTAGTAGGGCAAGCATCTGCCCTATGACCTGCATTCTTACACATCCAGCATGGTGATGCCTTTGGAGCTCTGGATCTAGTCCAGAAATCGGAATCTCGGTGACCCTGTTTGTTACAAAGAAAGCAGAGCGGTTTTCCTTTGCTTTCATTTGTAGCTGCTGTTTTGTTGAGGGGTAGAAGCTTCCCCTCGCCTTTGTTTTCTTCCTTGCCTCTACCAAGATTTCTAATACGTAATACCTTCCAGGTACTGGTCGGCTGTCTTTGCGAGTGTGTCAAGGTCACGACACCGCCTTTCTTTGAGAAAGATGGCCAACTTTGCCTCGCGGTGTCGTAAAAACTGTTCCGACACGATGCTATCTCTCAGCGCTTCATACGTCTTCGGTGTCTTGGCTAACTCTTGCCAGTGGTCAAAGTAGCCGAGAAGACGTCCTGCAAACTGTCTTGCCGTCTCAGCATTTTCAGGCTTCGCGTCTCGAAACTTCACGCGATACCCTTCTTCCGTGTAGCGGAACAGTTGCAGAAGAGTCTGTTTTAACTTCACATAATCCGTGGCGTCTTCCGCGGACATCTGACCTACGGCCGTTAACGCTTCACCGGTCAGACACAGACTTAACGACAAGGCCCACTTCTCTCGTGGCCAACCTTGACTAGCAGCCACTCTCTCAAACCTTTGTATGTATGCGTCTAGTTCATCCCTACCCTCGTTATGGGGCAGAATCATCTTATGAGGACTGCGAAAACTATGGCCACCACCAGTTTCATCGCTTACGACACTCGTGTGTGAACGCTCTGCCTCTATTATCCGCCGTCGCTCCTCGAGGAGCGCTCGTTCAGCCTCCAGGCGGGCTAACTCTCGCACATGCTCTTCCTGTGCCGCTATCTTTGTTTCTTCTCGTTCCTTTGCTCGCTGATCTCTCTTGTCCTGCTCTGAGCTCACCGATGCCTTCAAAGCCTCTCCACTCATTCCCATCTCCTTACCTAACTCAATTAGCATTCTCTTTTCGTACATTATCGTCTACCACACACAAACTACGTGCGGCTCTAGGATGTAACGATAGAGCTTTGTCCTTGTCGCGGACGCCAGAAATTGTGATGGAATAGTTCGGCACGTAAGTCTGTGTGCAGTCAGGCGGTAATAAACGTCAGAGACGCACGAACGGATGTAAACGAACATTTATCTAACATGATAGGACTGAGACAAGACAAGCACTAAACACAGAATACAGAGCAATGGTTCATAAAACACACACGTCTACACTAAGTGCTACTCGCAGCGTTCAAGGAAAAAAACAAGTACGTCTCAAAGCTTCAGTCCTGATCTACCGTCGATCCGTCGATCGGCGGTAGATCGTCTGAGCTGTCGTAACGATTTCCGTTGGAGGTAAGCCAAAGGTACGATGACCCTCGTGGGAGGCGAGCCAAGGCACGATGACAGCACGGGTCATCAGATAAGTCAGGCGACGGCCCACGGCTGCATTACCGTGGCCAGAGCACTCGAACGGGTGTCAGGCGGGTGGCTTCCACCGCCACAACTCTACGTGCCACCTCGAGCAAGAAGCGGCCTCAAAGCAAAGGCCTCGGTTAGGCCTCGCCCCGGACACAGCCTGAAGCTGCTCCAACAGGCGGCTACGAGCAGGCAACAACCAGGTCTGCTCCAAACAGCTTCACACCAGGCGCCACTCCGCGTCTGCACCAACAGGCAGGCGCGTTGACCTTAGGGCCGCCTCAGGTACCGTGGTAGGAGCTCCTGGAACAGCGCACTGGTCCTGCGTCTTCCAAGTCACGAGCCCCCCTCTGGCCGTTCGGCACCCGCCTCTCTTCTTCCTTTTCTCTTGCTTCTGTTCTAGCCGCTGTCAAGCGCGCAAGCTGCCCCTGGCCCGCCTTCTTCTGTTTCTTCTTTCTTGATGCACAATCTAGAGAGTTCTCACAAACAGTCCACGCACATAAACAACACTAATAATCTCCCTGCCCTACACAAGGTATCGGTTTCTCCGAACTTATAGGAAAAGAACGTTTCCCATCACAGCCATGAGTTTGGCGGCAGTGCCTGATAATATATTTAAGTCTGTAATGTTTCTAATAATAAAATTTCGGATGATCTGTTGCCGATTCGTTATAGGTGAGTAAATGTGGTTCCGTCTTTTGAATTCTGCTGGGACACCTTGATTTCCTTAAGAAGCTTCTTTGTGTTCGGCGGAGACACCTTCGTTTGCTTTGGGGGCCTAATGCTTCCTCTCCAACGCGCCAACCACTACGCTGGTTTACGATATGCGAATCACCGCTTATGAGTAAAGCCCCTATATATAAATAGTAGCGCCCTTCTTAGATCTTGCCGCCACCGCGCTCACCTCGGCGTTTCCTCCTCGCCGCCTCCAGTCGCCCCAGCCTCCACAGCTCCCCCATTGGCCAATCCGTGTCACGTGGAAGCACGCGTGGCACTTTTGTATATTTTTTTTCCAGCGCGCTCCGACCGCCTTTCTCGCGCCTGTGCGATAAAAGTGCTGTACGCACAAATGAATCAAACGTGTTAGGTACAAGAAATTCGTTGTGATGGCTTGCTGCTGCGCCTTCAGTTGCCGCAACCGACAACGCGAGGGCAAAATGTTTTTTTTTTTTTGTTTACCATCCGGCGAGTGCAAACGCTTGCTGCACACTTGGTATTTGCGCCGTCTCGCAACGTCGCGTTGCTACTTCCAAAACGGTATAATTAAGGCCAGTTACTGACGGACGAAGCAAAATCGCGCCTCAAAAACTTCTCCGCAGGGCGCGATCGAAGTCTTCCACGGATTTCCTCTGGTAGCTCGTTATCTGTCGTCTGCCACGGCAGGCCCGACGTAGGCTGCGCCACTTTCGAGATTGCGCCTCGATCGCACTGGCCGCGCCAAGCGCGACAGTGGAACGGAGGAGGAGGGAAGGGGTTGGCGCTACATTTTATACGTAGGGGTTTTATGTATGAGGACTCACGACGCCACCTACAAGAAGAACGAAGTGGCGTAGCAGCCGAGAGCGTGAGCCAGCGTCTTTTGCTTCGTGTTTTGTTTCCCACGCGACGTCATCGTTTTACACAAGGCGCGAATCTGCTCCCGTTTCTTTATATTTTGTTTACCACGCGACGCCATCCTAGGCCCGTGTGCTGGCGTTTGCCGCTGGCGTCACGGTCCCCCACTGCGCAGCTGGGGCTCGAGGCTTCGCCCACTCCGCGAGAACGCCCACTCAGACAAACAGTTCTGGTGGGTTTGAGCCTCCTATGCTTATTCTATGACAATAAAACAGAGCGAAGTTATAATGCAAAACTTATAGCCTACGAACAGTACTGTGCTTGTACTGGATGTTGTCAAAGTGTAACTGTGATTACAATGAGCGATACAGTTGTAAAACTTGCCTATGCGTAGTTCTTAGTTTAGTTGTTAGTTGTTATTATTTATATATGAACACTAGGTGCGATGATGAAGTTACGAAATTTGCAGGCCCAAGATGGAATCAGCTAGCGCAAGACAGTGATAATTGGAGATCGCAGGGCGATCTCGAATTATCCTTCATCCTGCAGTGGACATAATTATAGGCTGATGATGAAGAAGTTATATGAACACTTCAGCAAAACATCTTTTTCATTAAGCAGGTTGGTCGCGGAACCACCTTATTAGCTGTGAAACTGAAAGCTGCATACTCCTCTCGAAGAACAGATGAGTTGTAAAAGTGCGAGGAGAGTTACTCCTATGAATAAGGCGGACACAACGCTCAACTCTTAGAAATAAAAGGTTCACAGCTTAACAGTTTAATATTTTATTACGGTTTATCACAACTAATGAAAGCAACACAGGAATAAAACGTATAACAAAAACTGTTTGCTCCCTAACAATCCTTGAGTTCCCTGACAATCCACGCAGGGGAATATCGAGAGGTAATGAGTGTACATGGCTTCATTTATATTTAATTGACAATCGCTCGTCTCACATTTGAAGTACGGGCTGGGTAGTTCTTTCATTTTTGTAGAAACGAACAATACAATTAATATGTCAATTATGGAATGCTTAACAACATGGTATGAAGTTATTGGTGTAAATCTGGCTAGAACTCACGTGAAGCAAAAACATCATGAGCCATTCTACTATGCGAAGGTGGATGACGAACGAAGCTGTTTAACACAAGACACAAAGGCCTCCCCATTACTACGACAGAAGAGAAGGAAAATTCAAAATGGAGAACGGTAACTTGTCTTTCTGGTTTATATACATTCGCGGGGACTTAATTTAAGCAAAAGAAAACCGTAAATCAAAGAGCGTAGTTATAGCGGTTTTTTGGTTCGCATAATTACCTTTGCTGGCTTCAGTATCTTGAAAAGAACGCTTGGACACACGAGAAAAAATTACGGGGGATGCTTAGAACTTTCTAAGAATGTGAAGGCGAAAACCTAGTTGGCTCCATAACGATGTGGAATGAAGCTCGGCGCGCACGCGGCGACGTATACAAGGCGCGCGAGCGCGCTGTGAGCGTGCTGCTGCCGTTTCCAGAACGTTCTACGGGCGCTACCGCTGACATTTCTCTCCTCCCCAGCGCCGGCACCGCTCTTGCCCTTAACGCCCCTGCTGCGCTGCTGGTGATATTTCCCACCTCCTCCCCAGCGCCGCCGTTTCCCTTTTCGTCAACGCCCTCTCGCGCCACAGCTGACATTTCCCTCCTCTTCCCCAGCGCCGACGAAGGCGCGATTAGTGGCACAAGTGCGAGGCAAGCGCGAGGTGAGCGGACTCACTTTTTTTATACCTCACAGTGACCTTGAAACAGAGATTAAAGGCTTTCGCCTTAAGAATGTCGATATCCTTTTCTGTGACATTGTAGCACCAAATTCCACGCAGTCGCTACGCGGCATTGAAGGGCAGACAGGCGAACTGCGAAGGACAGGGGGACCTAATAAGTTGATCTATTTACTGTTTAAGTTGATTAAACTTTGACTGTACACTGGGGCCCTCTGACAGGAGACAGCATAAAATTCAAAGAAAGACGGCGTGGTCTCAGTTTGGTCCGGCTACATTGTACTAGAAGGTTTTGTAGCGGTCTCAGAGGAGGGCGCGAACTGATGTGTTGCGTGTTGCCGCCGGGAAGAGGCGCGGCAAGACGTTCTTCCTGTAGGGTGCCTCGATGTCAACGCTGCCTGGCGTCGAGGCACCCTATTCTTCCTGAAGTTTCTCCTGCGTGAGCGACTGCAGACGGTGACGTTCGTCCTTGGACTCATGGTCCTTCGACGCATTCTCCTCTTTTGCACGGTACAGCTCTCGCTGTCTGTGTTTGCGTTGTCTGCAATCACGTTGCTGCTGTCGACGCCTCTCCGCTTTGTTAGCTTTTTTTTTCTCCGGCTTGAACGCGCTATGCCGCACCACTGGCTTTTCCAGGTAACGGTAAGAGGCAACCAATGACACCCCATGGGGGAACTCAGTTAATCAGGCGCGAAGGCACTCGTGCGTATATCGGCGCACGATACACGTCCCATGGTTCGCACGTCCCATGGTTCGCAAGATGCCGCTGACTGAAGGAGTAAAGGGCAAGATATAGTCCGGCGTAACGCGCGCGCGCGGTTAAGCAACGCCGGTGAAAAGTGCACAATCTACAGTCCGGCGTCACGGCGTACCCGGCGCGCCCAGCTGCGTCTGGCGCGCTCAGCGCCGCCGGCGCGGATATAGAACATGTTCTATTTCACGCGGCTGCCGCTAGACCAGAATGCACTGCGCGCTGTAGGGGCAGTGATAGAGTGTACTAGACAATGGTTGAGTGGGCCGAACGGCGCTCTGGCGCTGAGGCGCCGCGTGTGGAAAAATAGTGCGAGGGCGCTGCGAGCGAACTGGATTGGGGCGGAGACGCGCTCCGCGGCATATTCAACGTACTTTTGTTGCGAGCGCCGAGGCCGATTGCGCATAGTACGCTCTTAAAATAGTGCTTTATTTCAACTGTAAATGTATGTTTACACTATTTTTCCAAACATATATATTTGAGGCACGGATTATGCAGCGCGACGTCTTCAATTTTGCTGTCGTTGTCAAGCGCGTCGTCTGCTAGCGAGCGTGCGTTCGCTACGCGGACGCTGGCGGACGCCCAGTTTTTCTCGCAGAACCTCTGTGCAGTACATTTTTTTCATGTTTTAGTGGCTTCGGTGCGCCCATGACCCCTTACGGCATGTACCAAGTGTAGTTTTAGCCAGGTGAACTGCTGTTTTTACCACTGTCTTCCAAAAGTAACTGGTATCTGTGCAACATGAAGCTACGTAAGAAAATTTTATTATTGATACCGTGTCATTTTACACGCGCTTCTTGTTGGTGGATACTGATCAGGGACAATAATCAAAGAAAACAATATTAGAGTGAAATAAACCAGGTTTATTAACTGCGTGGCGCAAAGAATGATCAATGTATTTCTGGGTAATTAAATCAAAGGGTACATAGACACATGTTTACGATATATATATGTAAGGGAAAAATAACAAATATTATAAATGCAATAATTGAAAAAGTGCGAACTCCCGGCCGTGAATAAGCGCACGTGTTTGCAGTAACAAACACACTTATTAGTGAATACTAGAAATAAAACTCTCATTCGTAGAAATAATAGTCATAGCAGGCAAAACCATCGTGTGTGCGTGTGTGTGTGTGTGTGTGTGCGTGTGTGTGTGTGTGTGTGTGTATGTGCGTGCGTGCGTGCGTGCGCGCGCGCGTGTTTGTGTGTGTGTGTGTGCGCGTGTGCGTGTGTGTGTGTGTGTGCGTGTGTGTGTATGTGTGTGTGTTATTGATATACTGTACGACGCCGAATTGTCATTTCCGTTCGAATGTAACGCATGCCAGCACTATTGAAATCTCAAAGGTGAGTGACTGCATGCAAGTGAGCACTGTTATTCCGAATGATTTTGCTGCCGGAGAGTCGTGGCTGTTGCGCAGGGGCGCAGTTCCTGAGAGAATTAACGGACGGGAGGTCCAGTCTCACCATGTTTGCAGCCCATTAAAGCTGAGTGCCCCACGTGGTACCACACTTATCTTCTTCAACGAACGCAACAGATCTGCACATATCTCTACGTGTATGTGAGACATGCCGTTCCTTTGTTTCATTATGGTCGTTATGATAGTGCACGGGATAACTGAACGCAGCCGTTTATAATATACAAGCTGCAGAGTTGAGCGGTCATACATTTGGGAACGGAATTACATTTACGCATGAAATATAGGGTGAGCGTAACTTGTTTTTCTGGGAAATCAGGCTCGAGAATAATTTATGTTGTTTACACCCCCAGAAATAAGCCGAAGAACGCAGCCACCTGCTTTTTTTCTTTTTCTTTTTTTAATATAAGCAAATTCTTGGGTTTTACGGTGGCAAAACCACGATATGATTATGAGGCACTCGATTTAGTTTTTGCCACCTGGGGTTCTTCAACGCGAACCTAAATAGAAGTACACGAGTCTTTTTCCATTTCGTTCCCATTGAATTCCGCGACCTGGATTGAGACCGCGATCGAGCTCCCGAATTAGCAGTGCAACGCCGTATCCACGATATAGGCACTAATTAGGCTACCGCGCAGGCTTTCTTTCTTTTTTTATTTTTTGAAGTATCGACCGGAAAGAAAATTCCACGTACGGCTTACGGCCAAAGATTATC